>NC_073692.1:95346025-95406013 GCF_029784155.1 Uranotaenia lowii | reverse complement strand
TTTTTGGTACGTTCTAAGTTGGAAGGTGGATGCGAAATCGTTATCAACTCGTTTCGGTTACAATTTGAGATAACAAAAAATGGTAAACTAAGAAATTATGCACCATGAATTGAACTTCTTTTTTTTTTGATAAAGTTTCAAGTGCTTTGAAAAGGCACGATTTAAATTTTTTGAAATATATGAACTTAAATTAATATTTTACTAAACCGTAAACGATTGAGGCGGTTAAAATTCTTTTTCCCTAAAACACTGTGATGTTTTTAATTTGCATTTAACCACTTTAAAAATCTTCCAAAAAAATCCGAATCAGAAGCAACTAAATTAACTCACTTTCGATTTTTTGGAGAGTCTATTTAAAGAAAGTCGATGTTTCATGTCTCATGTCTCATGTCTCATGTCTCATGTCTCATGTCTCATGTCTCATGTCTCATGTCTCATGTCTCATGTCTCATGTCTCATGTCTCATGTCTCATGTCTCATGTCTCATGTCTCATGTCTCATGTTTCATGTCTCATGTCTCATGTCTTATGTCTCATGTCTCATGTTTCATGTCTCATGTCTTAGGTCTAGTTTCTTTGACTAAACTCCAAAAGAGAAATATCTATTAAAAAAAGAGATTACCTACCCATTTAGAAATGGTTTCTATTTTTAAATTCACAGAGCAATATCGTTTTGATAGCTCTCTTTGGTATCTTTGGAGACATCTGGACACATGGGCCTGACAGTATGGTGCAAAAACAGACATGATCATCAAACAATTTGTTTTCCTATAAAAATTTAAAACCCCAAAAAAATTAAAATTTCCTTTAAATGTTCAGCTTACGTTCAGGGAACTTTTCCCCGAAAAAACCACAACGCAATCCAGATTGCATTTCCCTCAAGTTATCCGAAATCCTTGAAGGAACCGAAAAGGAAGGTGCCCCTGGAAAGTGTAACCCCGGGTCTAATCGGGGAGCAGAAAATTGTAAAAACAGACACTGCCGGCAATAAACATACAGTACCGTTCATAATTGTATAGAAATTGGAAGCAAGCGCACTGTCACTTCGACTTTGAACTTCCATAACTTTTTACTCTGATGATATTTTTTGATCAAATTTTTTGCGTTAGATAGATCAACTATCACACTATTATATCACAAAATTTGAGCTTTCTGGAGATTGTGTGGCCTGAGAAACAGTTATTCTACGAAAATCGGGCTTTTTGGACTTTTCTCAATCAAACTGCAATATCTCTGAAACTACGCAACATTTTTTATTGAAAATTTGCACAGTGATTGTTGAGATATGAAACTAGCATGTCTGAATTTTTCGAAAGATTCTATCGATGAGATCAAAAGTTACGCGAGGTGCAATATTTCAGGCATGAACCTTGAAATGCGATTTCTATAGAATTTTGGACGATTCATGAGAACAATATTGTTTCTTCCACCAATCAGACAAAAAATGTCTGGCAAAAGCAATGAAGAAAAGAAAAAATGGAATAAATGATCCATTTGTGTTTTTAAATCAGAATCTCGCGATATTGTTGTGATTTTTCGGTTGAAATAGATTTACTGGTTGTTAAACAGAGAATGTGATTTTCCTATGAAAATAAACGTCCAAAAATCTATAGAAATCGCATTTCAAGGTTCATGCCTGAAATATTGCACCTCGCGTAACTTTTGATCTCATCGATAGAATCTTTCGAAAAATTCAGAATTGCTAGCTTTATATCTCAACAATCACTGTGCAAATTTTCAATAAAAAATGTTGCGTAGTTTCAGAGATATTGCAGTTTGGTTGAGAAAAGTCCAAAAAGCCCGATTTTCGTAGAATAACTGTTTCTCAGGCCACACCAATTCCAGAAAGCTCAAATTTTGTGTAATAATAGTGTGATAGTTGATCTATCTAACGCAAAAAATTTGATCAAAAAATATCATCAAAGTAAAAAGTTATGGAAGTTCAAAGTCGAAGTGACAGTGCGCTTGCTTCCAATTTCTATACAATTATGAACGGTACTGTACATGTTTCTGTTATTCTATGGGATGCTCATTTTCCACTTGCTCTCATCCCATCCGCCCAATTCGAGCTGTGATGTCTGTCCTGGTGTTATTCTTCCCAAAGAAGGAAACTAATGCACCGAAACTGAAACGGAATGATGACAACGACAACAACAGTCTTCCCAGTTAGAGAGTCTTCAGGGTTGCGTCCTTCTAGGCGGGGATGCGGCATAAATTCCATACCAAATTGGGCGTAGAACGTTTTAGTGTCGCTTTGTGTGTGAGATAATTTGCTCCTTGCGTCGTCGGTCTGTCGAATTCGTGTAGCAGAGAAGCTGAACTAGGAAGACGATGATGCTTACCGTCTCTGGAACCTTGGTTGGGGGATCATTTCCACAAGACCCGCCAGGGCTATATGTTAGCTTTAAAATAAGGCATGTGGTGAAGTGAGTTGGTACGAACATAACCACGATTTGGCACTGGAAATTATATTCTCTGTTTTTCGGGGACCTTTTTACCATATGCCAATTGGTGAAAGTTTCATGACAGGAGTTGAAGAATTAAGGATATCCGGTCATGGAACAATGGAACAAACGTACAAATGTTGTCGAATAACAGGTTTCTTCAGCTATGTCCTCCAATGCTTATAATTTTTCAAACATCTAATCTGTTATAATATGTGGATTAAGTTGCACCATTATGATTTTTGTTTGTATCCTTTGATATCTCTCTATCTCCATTGGGTAATCTGATTTTTTAACAAAGGATTTCAAGTCCAATTTTCCTGTGAGATGGGAATTGGTTTTATAATAAGGATTTGTGGCTCTTGGATCGATCTTCGTACGATCGGTCTTTTCAACTCAGATTTTCGATTTTATGGATCGATTTTTCAGCCTGGATTTTTTTTTTCAATTCCATTTTATCGATCTTTCGAATTTTTTCTTCGTTGTACCGGGTATATTTTGATCCAATTTTGAGTACCTATAGAATTTTATATAGTGCCATCTGCTTGACATCTAGAACATTAAGCACTTTTTAATTTATAGGTGAAAAATTAATGCAACTTCAAATTTTCCAGTCTTTTTTACTTTTGACGTAGAATTACGTCTAATGGCAACACTGCAGGGGTTAGAATTATTAATTAAATATGTCAAGATGACTATTTCGATTATGACTGTTAATCACAAATATAAAGCAGATTTTTTCAAAAAAAAAAAATTATATTAAAAAACCGAATTTTTATTCTTTTTACAAAACATCCAAAGTGTAGAGAATAAGACGTAAGAAAAAAATAAATGAGTTTGCGTTGAGGATTTGTTCTAGTGCATTGAATCGAAATAATGGCCAAGTTGCTCAAGAGCAATTTCAGTTACTCGTTTCCTATTGGTTCGATTTGAATTCAGAGGAGAGCCATTTGGAAGTTACACACACATACACTGGTTTCGATCGAATCGGACCGGAGAAGAAAAAGTTAGAGCATTAGGCTGATGTCATGCTAAAGCAACTAGCAACGCAACGCAACGCAACGTTCCAATAAGATTGCGTTGCAACGCATTGGTATGTCATGCTGGCGCGACCTGTGACTTTGAAATTCCCTACAAATCATCACTTCTCTACATCTGATAATGCTTTGAATCGTCTCCTTTCTTTCGGGAGCCATCAAAAACTCATCAAATCACGACCCGGATTGCAAGAATGCCAAAATTTGAACCGACAAAATTCCTTGTTTTTTTGCCGGAACTAAGAATTCATGAAAATTTTCTCGCCGATTAAGATAGTTTTTAGTTTATTATCACAAGTTCGGACAAATCTTCGTACTATTGTGCTTAAAACCCGGAATCACTGCTTCAAATCGAGAAAAAACAATATTCCTATTGGATTTCCTACTAGTCGCGCTACAAAACACATTGGCATCAGATTGGTCGCGCTATACAAAGCGACCAGTATGACAGGTCTGTGCGATTTCCATGGAGATCAAATGAGAGCTGGTTGGTCGTGTGAACGTTGCGTTGTAGGTCGCGTTGCTAGGTGCTTCAGCATGACATCAGCCTTAGAATGAGAGAGTTGAACCGGTTGAACCTGATTGAACGGCAACCAAACGTTGCGCTGAGCGTACGTGATGAGTTTTACAAGCGACGTTTTACGAAGAAGCTGCTTTTAGGAAATCACCCGCAGTTCGAGTTGCGAAGAAAAAATTCGGGTCAGAAAATACCACAATGGCGCAAAAATAGGACGCTCCCAAAGGTAACCGTATTGAGATATTTGAAACTAAAGGTGACTTATACTACCTCCAGCTCTGTGAAACTGTGAGGGACTTGAGCCCCGAGAGGCAAGGAGATAGCTCTGTGAGGCTAAAAAAAAGTTCCCCTGCGAGGGATGAAGCCCTGTGAGGCTAGAAAAAGTTCCCCTGCGAGGAATTGAAGCCCTGTGAGGCCAAAAAAAGTACCCCTGTGAGGGATTGAAGCCCTGTGAGGCTAGAAAAAGTTCCCCTGCGAGGGATTGAAGCCCTGTGAGGCCAGAAAAAAGTACCCCTGCGAAGGATTAGGACCCTGTGAGGTCAGAGAAAGGTTCCCCTGCGAGGGATTGAAGTTCTCTGAGGTTAAAATGATCGCCATCTTGTTTCTCTGGGAGGAAATTTTTGATTTGAGAACAGTAGGAGCATCTATGTGTCTTGTGACGTCTTGAATATTTTGATTACATTTGAGTTTAGAGAACTATTAAAAATAAACCGAAAGTTTTAGATGCGAACCTAGGATCCAAGGCTGTGGATTTTATCTGAAGGCCTTGTCAATTCGAGTCGAGAATTTGAATCCGAAAATTAATTCTTAATAGGTAATCTCAACATGTAATACAGTCTCTGGGCCCGTTCCGAGATTATTTTTTTAACCGATTTTTTACATGAATATTTCCTTCGACACGGTAATTGTTAATTACCTAATCTATTATAATAGTTCGAAGTTTTAAACTTCCGTCTAAAAAATTGAAGATTTGGATTATATTATACTTCAGGTTTGCAGCATCTAACTGAGATCTAAGGTACGACATCAAGTCCGAGTTAAGGAAGTTTTATGACTCTAAGTCTGTACTAAGTTCTGTATTGAAATTTGGATAAGCAATTTCATTCTGAATATAAAACCTAAATATGCATTGTCAAAATGAAAGGGCAATCTGTAGTAAATAAGCGTGAAATTTTAGTTTTAAATTCTTTTCTAGTATTTGGGATCAAAATTTGATTGGGCAGTCTTTCTCTTGAACCTTAATTTAAAATTTGTATTTGGAATCAGGGAAAGAGTTCAAACTCAAAATTTGAACAGCGTTTAAAATGGCGAATGGTATTGATGTGGATGTGACATGATAATAAAATTTGAACAATGGGAATCCAAGCTTGCTATCTAGAATAAGAATTTGTCTGAATCTAAAATTTTTATTGCGTTCGCTGTCTGAAGCGTGAGGCTGGAATTTAAATCTAAGTATCAGTCTGCAAATTTAATTTTAGGTGCTTATCTTAAGATCTCAGAAATTGCACAATGAGATCTAAGAGTTCTGAATGGATAATTTGATTCCCAGTTTTGAATGTGAAACCTTATTTTGAAAACTGCATTAGAAATCCGAGGAAATTCAGAACGAGTCATCATGAAAAAGTAAATAAAAAAAATTCTAAAGTTCGAGGTCCTGATACAAAATCTGTATTTAAAATGTGAAAATGAAATTTGTAAATAGTTTTTCCGATTTATGTTTCAGATTCATTTCAAAGTATCGTTATCATAGTTTATATCTGAAGCTTGAAATTTGGTTTGATTTTTAGTATTTGAGAACAAAATTCCAAATCCAAATCACAAAATATGAACTTAAGATAAAATTTTTATCCAGGTCCAAAGTTTGAATTTTAAGTTTCAAAAATTACTAAATCAGATCTTTTGTCCGAAAAGATCATATGATTACCATATCTTAAAGCAGAAACATTATTTGAATGCTGCAGTTAAAATCTTATGCTATCAAGAGCTTGGACAGGAATCTAAACCGAAATTTGAAATTGCAATTCCTGGTTACGTTTTTATCATAGTCAAAAATTTAAGTGAAAAATGGTGGCACGGACATACACACATGAGATGCAATATCTATTTATAATGTTTTCTGCATTCCTTCCACGAAAAAGTTTTCTAAATCTGTGTACAAAAGCTATTAAATCAGTTTGTCAAGTTTGATTTTGAAGCTCGAAACTAGGTTTATATCACCTGTATGCCAGATGTGAATTCGAATTTTAAACCAAAGTTTTCAATTTCTGAGTTCTGGATTCACTTCAAGAGTAGGGGAGAAGGAAGATGTAGAGAATAAGACGTAAGAAAAAAATAAATGAGTTTGCGTTGAGGATTGGTTCTAGTGCATTGAATCGAAATAATGGCCAAGTTGCTCAAGAGCAATTTCAGAAGCTGCTTTTAGGAAATCACCCGCAGTTCGAGTTGCGAAGAAAAAATTCGGGTCAGAAAATACCACACAAAGGGCTTTAATAATGATATTAATTGAGTACAGATATTCGCTGATGAAGAACACTACACATTTAAGTTAAAAAAGCCTTCAGGGAATTCCATATTTTCTAAATATGCAATATAATTAATGTTAATATTAAACAATAACATTAATAATATTACAGTTTTTTTGAATCCAAATTTCAGATTTTTGTGTTTGGATCGAGTTTGTAACAATCGATTTTTGAACCGCAAATTTTCTATCTTTAAATTTTTTTTCATCGCTGGTATTTTTTTTTAATTTGTTCAAGAATTTGATAGACTTAGCCATTTTTTAAGTTCTTCCTACGGCCCTGAATTTACCGCAAAACTTTCGTTATGCGTAAGCGATGATAAAGGGTGATACGGTCAAAATTTGGTCAATCTCAACTTGACGTATTCTTTCAATTTTGCATTTAAAAAACCTGAACACCCCTCATTTTGAAGGTGTGTGTGTAGAATGTTGCTCCTATTTTGATTTTGGAATTCATTCTTCAGTTGTCAAAATGCCGTCCACGGTAGAAGAGCAGCGTATCAAAATTTTACTCGCGCACCGCAAAAATCCGAGCTACTCGCACGCAAAGCTGGCAAAATCGCTAAAAGTTGCCAAATCAACCGTTACAAATGTAAATAAAGTGTTTGGGGAACGTTTGTCGACAGCCAGGAAGTCTGGATCGGGGGGAAATCGAAAACCGGAAGCCGCTGAGACGACAAAGAGAGTTGCCGGTAGTTTCAAGCGAAACCCTAACCTCTCTCTCCGAGATTCCGCAAATAAGCTGGGTGTATCGTCTACAACCGTGCATCGAGCCAAAAAACGAGCCGGACTGTAGACTTACAAGAAGATAGTGACTCCAAATCGCGATGATAAACAAAATACGAAGGCCCTGGCCAAAGCGCGATCCCGGAGGCTGTACACGACGATGCTGACGAAGACGACGAAACCTACGTCAAAGCCGACTACAAGCAGCTTCTGGGACAGGAGTTTTATACGGCAAAAGGCAGGGGAAAAGTAGCAGACATTTTCAAGCACATGAAACTGTCAAAGTTCGCGATGAAATATCTGGTTTGGCAAGCCATCTGTACCTGTGAAAAGCACCTTGAAAAGCAGCATTTTCATAGCTTCCGGGACTGTCAACCAAGAAATTTACGTGAAAGAGTGTTTGAATAAACGTCTGCTGCCTTTCCTGAAGAAACACGGTTGTTCCGTACTGTTTTGGCCGGATTTGGCATCTTACCATTACGGTAAAAAGGCCATGGAGTGGTACGCCGCCAACAACGAGCAGGTGGTTCCCAAGGACAAGAACCCTTCCCAACACGCCAGAGCTCCGCCCAATTGAGAAATACTGGGCTATTGTCAAGCGGAACCTAAAGAAGACCAAAAAAACTGCTAAGGACGAGCAGCAGTTCAAGGCAAACTGGCTTTCTGCGGCGAAGAAGGTGGATAAGTTGGCTGTACAAAATCTTATGGCAGGGGTTAAGCGGCAATTCGGATTTGGAAAAGTGGAAGCCTAACTGAATATTTTCCCTGAATTTTATACTAATTAAACTTGAGAAAAGAATTTAATTTGATTTTTTAAATAAACGATTTCACCTATTTACACGCGTTTTCTCTTGACCAAATTTTGACCGTATCACCCTTTACAGGAAATCAACTCAGGATGTTGTTGGAACTGATTATCCAATCATATGTGAGTTATTTGAGAAGGTATGCATCAAAGTTGACTTTTTTCACTGTTGTTCTAAAACAACATTATGCATTAAAGGGTTTATTCATTTTATTCATGCATTGTTTGGGCAAATATGTCAGAGAAAAAAATAGATCACCAAAACTCCCTCCCATGAGTCAGTTCTTCCAAAAGCCGTGAGTTGTTTCTATCTGAAGGCTACGTTATGTCTTCATTGACTATTTTTACAATTTATTGAGTGCACAAGAAAAATGGTATTAAATGGTCATTTTAAAATCTAACAATTTTTGTTCACTTCTACTTTAATTAATTAGCCTTTGAAGAACTTATTATATCAGGGATAATCTTATTCTAAATGTGCAATGTTATTAGTTTTTTCGTTTAAAATATTGTTCCTTCCGTGTAAGTTCAATCTATTATTCTAATACCCATAATACACCCAAAGTTATGACATAAAACGTGCATTGCGCCAAAGATGACATGATTGGCTATACCAGCATTGGCAAAGAAATTCGAGCTCTCTAGCAAAATTATGCATTACCGCTACATAGAAACTGTTCTGGAACCAACGAGCCCATTGAACCATGCTAACAGGCGAAAAAGGCCCGGTAGCAGCATGGCGGTAATACGCGCCAAAAATCATCGGTTTTCTTCGGAGACGAAGAGGTTTTTCCGAGAGGTTTTTCCGACGAAGCGATACAAGAAAATATATTCAGGGATTTTCATCGTATTGGATAATTAAAACAAGAAACAAGAAAAAAAACGTGAATTGGGTTAGAAAACGGGAGTTTATTTTCAAAGTCTTTCTGTCAAGACCGATCAGCATTGAATTTTATCAGCATATCAACACACGCACAGTGCTCAGTCAATTAATTTGAGTTTATTGTAGTCTGCTAGCTGGCGCTTGTCCGGTAATTATTTACTTTCTCCTTTGTCTTATGACGACTCATTTTTTTTTACTGTTTCTATTTAAACGCAATGCGTATGCTTGGCGGGACGAAGCAATTTGGTGCACAGCTCGTTAACGCCAACATTGTGCAAATCGTATACCAATGATGTGCAGCTACTCTCATGCAGTGATTAGAGTAGATCCTGATCTGTGGGTGTCATTTTCTATTGACCTTGTTCACTGAATCGGAATGAACACTTTATTAATGTTTTGAATAAATAGTTTTATAGTATCAATTCGGTAAGTTAAAGGTGAAACCAAATATATTACAGCGCTTTCATTAAATGTTTAAGACTGTCGAGCTCCACCATATTTGCAGCAGCAAAGTATAGTTGGTTCCAATCGGGGTCAAATGTACACACTACTGGATTCACCCCCACATTGAAAAATGCCCTTCCACCAATTGAAAAAAAAAAATAGATTTTCACTTCTTGCACAATTTCCCCGGCAGCTCAGCAAACGTTTCGAACCCAATTTGAAATGCAATGACTCTCCAGGAAAACCGGTTGCAATGCAAGAAAACCCTTAGAGTTGTAGCGGGAGTATGATGTTATAAATATTTTATTGAATTTATTTATGACTTTTAAAGTGGCTGTCTGTGTCCCCATGGAACTTTGAACTGTGAGCGGAGTACGAATTCATTTCACTTGCTTGCTTGGCATTGTTTTATTTTACGACGAAAGAAATGCATCTTGGCTGTTTGTCGGAATTTCTTCACCTTCTCTGGAGCTTGCACTCCCATATGTGGTGCTGCTGGTTTTCGTGGGAGATGTATTGGTATGGCAATAAATTTTCTCAATTGCTTTTCCTCTTGGCGTTCAATTGTCCAGGGAGCAGTAAGCATTTAATTGAAGATTTGATTTTCCTGCATATGTGGAACGATTTTTATGGCCAAGGAAATGGCAAACTGAGTGTCGTACCCTTCAGCATTCCTTCCAGTTTTGAGCGGCATTAAAGAAGATTCGGGAAAGCTGGTTGGTTACCATAAAAGGGAACGACATCTTCTGGTTTGACTGTTTCCAGAGATTTAATCTGGCTCCTTTGGAGGAGGCTTTCATCCGCAAAAAGAAAGGACGCCGAAGACGCAGGGCTGGAACGACGTCTCAGAAAGCGAACATGAAATTCTCAGACACAAACAAGTTACTCGAAAACACAACAATGACAAGCTCTCCAGAAAAGGGGAAACGGTTTACTTCCGGAGCCAAACAGAGATAATAATGGGCCCCGGACGGAAGTGAAGCCTCGGCGAACAATACACAACTTATACAGTGGGTAGAAGTAATACAAACACACGACATGTACAAGTTACAGTACATACTTGTCTGCTCATGTACTGGCTGGAGACACAAGATATTCCATCCCATTAGGACCGAAAGACGGAAACCGACGACCGGAGTTTTGTCTTGGAGACGGACTCGTTGCAGATTTCCTGCAACCAGGCATCATTAAAATTTTATTTAATGTCTTTTAATAAACAAGAGCGTTCATGTTTCCGCTTTAACATTGCAAACGATTTTGCATCCAGCAAGAAGACCCTCGGTCTCGGTAACAATAACATATCAGTTGTACTTCGATGGCAACCGAATCTTGACAGTAGTCAACAATGTGTTTTTAACTTTTTTTTATATATGTTTCTCTCTCAACTCTCGTTAAATACGTTCCTTTATTTATTAACCTTTTTATTTAAAGTGAACCCTTTATCAATTTTCATAGCTATTCGTTGTTTAACCCCCTTTTAGCAATACTATTCATCAGGGTTGCAACAATCAGCAATATAAATTCCTACGGATACACATAAGTATCCACTGCAACTGGACTTTCGAACATTCCATGGACCATTGATTTTATGGTTTAGAAGTAAAACGTGCAGCATCCCCACACACACAACCCAACAAACTGATCTACGGATACATTTATCCTGCTTCCAGTGCCAGTGGTCGTTAAGTTGTTGTAGCTCTATTTTCTCGTTCATTAAGTTCGATACGATTATTGCTGCTGACAAAAACCTTGAGGGCAACCTAGTGTGGCAATTCAATAAACTGTTTACGATAAATCACTCTGTAGTTGAATTATGTTGAAATTATTTCAAGTGGTAATGCTCGTAGATGATTTAAGTGTTTCCACGTGCTGGAAATAAGGCAATGGATCAATTATTTTACGATAATCCAGCTGTTGATTGTTGTTAAGCTTTGAAAAAGGACTAGAGGAATTAAGAAAAAAAAAGTTCTGGCAGGCCGAATATAACCCTAACCAAAAGTTGGCTAATATTCAGCTAGCCAAATAGTTCTGCTAGAGTTCAGATGAATTTCTTTTCAATTCAGTAAAACTCATTGAAATTATCTTGTAATAGCTTTGGTAATTTGTTCAATTTCCTCATTTCATGAGGAGGCTGGGTCATTCGGCCTATGAAAGTTAGGCCGAATGGGTTATCAGACCGAATAGGCCACTCGGCCAAATGGGTTATTCGGCCGACGGTTATTCAGCCGAAAGCTGTTAGGCTGAAAGGACGCAAAGCCGAAATGATGCTCGGTCGAATGGTCACTAGACAGAATATTCATTAGGCTGAATGGTCATAAGGCCGAATGGTTATCAGGCCGAATGGTCCATTGGCCGAATGGTCCATTGGCCGAATGGTCAATTTGCCGAAGGGTCATTTAGCCAAATGGTCGTGAGGCCGAATGGTCATTAGGCCGAAAGGTCGTTAGGCCGAATGGTTATTTGGACGAATGGTCATTAGGCCGAATGGTCGTAAAGCCTAATGTATGTCAGGCCGATTAGACATATTCACGTTTAATTGCATGTTCGGGCGAATGGCTCTTAGGCCGAAAGGTTGTGAGGCGGAATGTTCATATGGCTAAATTCTCGTTATGAATGGTGGCTAGGTCAATAAAAAATCGTCGTCAAATGGTCGTCAGGCCAAATGGTTGTATGGGCGATTGGATGCTAGGATAAGGCCAGCTAGTGGCTATTCGGCCTTACGATCATTTGAACTATCGTCCATTCAGCCTATCGTCCATTCGGCCTAACGACCATTCGGCCAAATGACCATTCGGCCTAATATCCAATCGCCCTTACAACCGTTTGACATTAGGACCATTCGGCCTAACGACCTTCCGGGCTAGCATCCATTCGGCCTTATGACCATTAGGCCTGACGACCATTTGAGCAAATGACCATTCGACCAAGTGACCACTCGGCCAAGTGACCATTCGGCCTAACGACCTTTTGGCCTCGCATCTATTTTGCCCTACGACCATTCGGCCTTATGATCATTCGGCCTAACTACCATTCAGCCTTACAACCATTCGGTCTACCGACCATTCGGCCTTACGACCATTCTGCATTACGACCATTCGGCCCATCGTCCATTCGACCTGATGTCCATTCGGCCTAACATCCATTCGGCCAAATAATATTCGGTAAAATAACCTTCGGCAAAATGTCCCATTCGGCCTATTATCCTATTTGTCCGAACATCCTTCAGCCTTTTAACACATTCGGCCGAATGTCCGAGCCCCTTTCATGAGCACCCCTCGAGTGTAGGTTTTTTTTTCTATTCCACATGTACATTAGACCACTGCAAAAATTAACTTTTTGCTCTTATATGGTTTTTCAATGTATTTTAGGTCACCAAGCATCAGAGTAAGAATTGAAATGATTTGGTTGACCCCTAAACTAGCGCAAAGCGTTTCATATTTGTATGGAAATTGATATAGAAGAATAGTTATTTGCATATAAATTCATCCCGAAAATTCAAATAAGCTTGAAATATAGTTCGTCTTTAATAATTGGTTTTTCCGATTCCTAAGTTTTATTTTTTGCTAACATGAAAAGAAGTGTTCAAAAATGACAGTCTCTGCTTGCTAGGGCTTTCAATAATTTGATGAAATATTTTTACAATTTTTTTTTTTGTAGAGAAATGAATCCAACTTAGATGAAATTTCAGGGACTAGATAAGAGAAAATCGATGTTGAAAAACATGCGAAAAAAATTCGCCTTGTCTCCCGGTAGGACTTGAACCCACATCTTGCGCCTCTCCGGGGCCCATGTATTAACATTCTACTACAGGAGACCAACCTGGCGGATGAATATTATACTGGTTGAGTGTCGATGTCTATCGGAATGAAGGGAATAGTTCTCCCATGTGATCATAATCATTTTTCTTGGTCTATTTCTATTCCCATCATTTCATCTTACGGTAGTTGGAATCAAGTTTGGACATTCTTGAGAGGCGCAAGATGTGGGTTCAAGTCCTACCGGGAGACAAGGCGAATTTTTTTCGCATGTTTTTAACATCGATTTTCTCTTATCTAGTCCCTGAAATTTCATCTCAGTTGGATTCATTTCTCTACAAAAAAAAAAATTCGCTGACTGAATGTTTGAGTCAAGACCCATCTCTGGGTCGCAGTTTAAAAATATTTTTACACAGTTTATATAAATCACAAACTTATTGGCAAGCATTTGTAAAGCATTTTTTGTGATTTTTTATTATCATCCAACAATAAAGCAGTCAAAAACGTTAAAATAAATAAAAAATACATGTTGAAAAACACTTTAAGAATACATAACGTCAAATATCTTTTTTAGAAAACATAATAGGTTTGTGGTTTGTTTTCATGAAATGTACTTCAACAAACAAGGAATAATAATCATTCAAAGTTGAACTTTTGCGAATTTCCACTACATTTCTGGTGATTATTTAATGAAAAATTTTATTCTCTCATACAAATTTCCAAAAATTTTACAACCGGCAGTGCCCTTTTTGCTGTTTTACGTTTGTTTATGCGTTCAGTTTTGCACCGGTAGTGAACAGAGCACAGATGGTGGCACACTCTGAAAATATCCAGTGGATCCAGTGTTGCTTGAGTCCTCCCCAATACTATCGTGAATTTTGACAGGTCGTGCAACAAAATCGAGTGGTGAAGTCCAAGCAATTTCAGAACTGCTGTTTATCGCTAAAATATCGCTCTCCTAGTTTTATTCATCACAACAGGAAATGAAACGCAGCAGCCTTAAAATTTTATGGGATATGATAAATTATCGAAATTAGTGCAGCCTTGCTATCATACACTGGAAGATGTTTGGAATATTCTTGAAGCCAACAAGTACGTGAGAATTTTCGTATCACTACAATAGTTATTTGCTTGTGCTCTACCAAATTCCTTAACCTACCGATTTATATTTAAAAAAAAAGTGTGGGTCACACATCAGAAGTTTTAAATACACTTTTGACTTTGGCGATCATGCCATCCATTACAAGCTGGAAATTGGATGGGTCAATTTTGGTGCCGAACGGCATTCGCAAATATTAATTCGATTGAAATTTAAAAAGTACCATTTCTGCCAGATTTTCACAAAAAGTGTGTTCTCAAAAAAAAAAAAATGGAACTTGATATGAAGTCAATATGATGGCAAGCAAACTCATTGAACGAAGAAAATCTAATAAATTAGGTCAACCTGCCATTTACCATTCATTAAATGGTGATTGGGTCGCATTCTAATATAAATATAATAAATTCAACTATAAAGTGCTGGTTGGCTTTATGCAATCAGCTACAAATAGAACATATTCAACTGCAATGGTATGATTGATTCGACTATAAATACGATAGATTCAACTACATTTGTAGAATTGTATTCAGGCATTCAACTATAAATATTATAAATTCAACTACAAACGGATGATTGACTCCCTACAATTAACTATAAATATAATAGATTCAAATATAATAGTATAAATAATTTAACTGAAAATATGATACATTGTACTACAATTGTAAGATTGATTCTAGGCATTCAACTATAAAAATAATAGATTCAACAAGTAGTTGATGTTTTCAACTTGCTAGACTCAATTTCAATTTGGGTAGCTTTTTACGATAGTGTAATTTGTTTGCTCAGTTTGAATTTGCTTTTGTATCAAATCGAAAATGATTGAAAAGGACGGATCCATGACGATTCCTTTGCGGGACAAATCCGGAAGGTCATTCTTTGCGAAAATTGCGTAAATATGTCGATTTTTTGTTTATGTTATACTAATTAAGATTTCCCTTTTCCTTTTGTTTCAGGTGATATCGCCAGCTCTGATTTCCTGGAATTTTCAGTTCTCGAAGTCAACAAAGCCAGGAAATGCACTGTCAGATCTGGTTCCGGTGCTGCAGGGAAAACTAAAAGATTAAGCTCGAAGTTGACTGCAGAAAAATTAGTTTTTCCGGAATGGCAGGTTTTAATATCTGAAATTATCCCGCTGAATACGAGTTTATAATCTATATTTCTTATCTTACTACCTCTATTTGTGCCTTTAGATCCATTTCCACCGGGTGCAACAGCTTTTTGATGTTCCTCCTGATCCTGCTGCTAAGATCAGTGCAGCTCTCGGCAACAGCAACACCAACAAAATATTTGTATTGCTTGATGGAAGCAGCTACCAATGCAACTCAACATGTGAGAAAGTGAAAAAATAATTTAATAAATTTATAAATTGTGTGAAAAAATAAAATTCTTATTTATATCTAATATCTATGGTTGCTGTCTGTCTGTTGTTCGGCAAAGGCGTACCACCACACTTTCATGCTTTCCAATAAAAAATGCCCTAGACTTACAGTTTCAACACCTATTCAAACTTTATCCTACGAAGCTCATCTGATGCTTGCCTATCCGCCTATTATTCATGCCTTTACAAATTCTTCTACCTAGCGTTTCATCTCGCCGCACGTGTCAATGAACATATTAAATTAATAATATCTATGGTTGGAATCATGAAATCAATCATAAAAACAAAATTGAATCTATCATATCTATGGTTGAATCAACTTAATCCTTATAGTTTAATCTTCTACATCTATAGTTGACATCATGGAAGCAACCATAAAAATATAATTGAATATGTGATATCTATAGTTAAATCAACTATACTTTTATAGTTGAATGTATTACACTTATGATTGAATGCAGAAAATCAATCATACGATTATAGTTGAATCTATTATATTTATAGTTGAATGCATAAAATCAATCATACTCATATAGTTGAATGTATTATACGGGTGACGCTCTTTTACTACAGCTAGCTGCTCAGTCTCTCCACTGTCTTCTCTGGCCCAATCTTGGAGCTCTCTCTTTTTACTTTCACGCTTCAAGAATAACTTTGGGTCTTGCTAGTAAAACTACCTAATTGCGCTTGGCGACGAACTTGTTTACTGAACAGCTGAAAAAATGGAATAAATTAAAAAGGAGCTTACCGAAAGGTAAACTATGATTGATTTAGAACTGTACTTGTTATTAAATTGAACACAGCATAACGTAATCTTCATACAACTGTAATCCTGGCTTTGATTAATTTAAAATTGATAATTGCCTGAAAAAGGATTAGAAATTGTCTGAAATGTTTCTTTTTTTGAGGTTATTAAGAACATCTTAATCTGAAAGTGAATGATAATATGTTTCGTGTGAAGCTAGAATGGACAAACACTTATGATTATTATTGAGACTGAATTATTGTTTCGTAGTATCGAAGAAATAAAATAGCAATGGTATGGATCTACTCGAATCCACAAAAATAAATCTTTCTTTGCTATACTTGGAACTGCAAGTGAGCATCTAAAATTTTCGGAAACATGATGATACTATTTCTTGATTCTTTTCTCAGTGATACAAATGGCACGGCGACATTCAGTTTAAGTACTAGTAAACGATCTAAGATTCCTTTGGATTCACAAAATAAAACAAATGCTTGAGGAAGATAATGAATTTAAACATGCTGTTATTAATGCTATTAAAACAATTTCAAAATTTGTGACGTAGAATAACTTTATGAAATAACAATGAAAAATGAAAAAAATAAAAGCAGTACAATTGATCCAGGAATTTATAAATAAAAAAAAAACAGGCATTCTTTGACTTGTGAACTTGCATTCGTGTCTAATATACAATCTCTTAGGACTGAGGTATAGTAATACGACGATTTTCAACGAGTAAAGGTACCTAACGTTGACAAGAAGAAATAAAAAATCTACGATTATTGATCTATTTAGCCAAAATATTTTGAAATATTAATGTTAAAAAAAATGAAGTTATTGAATTCATAAAAGACTGACTCTAACATTTTTCATGGAGAATATGAAAAAATAAATCTAAAAATAGAATTATGACCATGATTTAAGAAAACTTTATTGTATAAAAACTTCAAATCGAAACCAAGTCAAACAATCTTTATCCAAACGTCAGCCCAGTTTCTTGGCTAATCCAGTCAATGAAATGGGTAGTCCGAGCATAACCTGCCGGACGTCCCGACGTACACCCAGACGAAGATACAAATGAAACCACTCCAATCTGCAAGCTACGTCCGTTCTCCTGAACTGTCAACGGTCCGCCGGAATCCCCACCGCAAGGATTCTGACTGGGATCATCGGCTCCAATGGCACAAATCGTTGAACCGACAATGACGGTCGAGCCATAAATCGCACTACATTCGGCATTCGCAATGACCCTAACGTCAACCCAGTTCAACGTATGCGACTGTCCACTTCCGGGAATATCAATCGTTCGTCCAAATCCGGAAACGGTTGCCCGATAGTTCAGGAAGGTTTCGCTCGTTCGTCCCGGGCCGGGAAGAGTAATCGGTCTGATGTAGGCTAAAATTGATTTCTTTTTTTTATTATTGATTAAATTTATTAAGTTTTACAGAAACATCTTACGAGAATTCTGAGGTGCCGGTGAATCCAGCAAGATCAGTCCCACGTCATTGTTCAGGTGACTTCTGTCATACAGCGGATGAATGATGAAGTGTGTTGAATGTCCAAGGAACACCGGCTGATTGCGATTGATGGTTCCCATCGTTAAGGTGAAGCGAACTATTCCCGTTATGCAATGGGCAGCCGTCAATACCCAATCGTAGGAAATCAAAGAACCTCCACATGCTCGATCACCACCTGACTCCGGAGTCCCACGGAGCCAAACTTGATATGGGAACCGACCTGGCGGAGCGGGATGTCCATTAACGATTCTCGTACTTTTTTCTAGGCCCTGAGCTTCACGAACGGGAATAGGGCTTTCAAATATGAATTTTGTCTATTGATAACAAACAGTTGGTTGAAAGTTCTATTCGAACAATTTTCTAAGTCAACAGATCGCACCTGAGCTAGCGCCAGACAAGCAGTAGTCAACACTATTATACCCTTCATCGTTGATCCAGTGAAACAATTTGCCTCCTAACGGCGAAACACCAATCGAGCTTAGTCCAATCACCGAATTTTGATATCTTCCAAAATCTTCATACGATCGGCTACCAAAGAACGGTTTCGATAAGATAAGTACTCTGACTAGGTACGAATAAACTTTTAATCAGCTGTTTACCATACCTTGAACCTCAATCCCCAAATAAGATTATTGATATCAAGCTCTGAAAAGATAAGGCTGCGTCTGGGCCTGATACCACTAATCTACTAACTTACATACTAAACAATCCAGTACAGATTGACCGACTCATAGGGCTGAAAAAGAAGATCTAAACTACCCACCTTTTTCTGTGGCAAGGTTTCCAGGTTTTAATACCACCGTCAGCCTCCTACTGGAAACACTTTCCTTTTTTCATATTGCTGCCCTAGTACTGTGAAAATGAAAGAATTATTCATCGAATTGCTTTTTCCGAAATTGCTTCTGAAAACTACTGTCTTGAAGCTCTGCTTATCTATAGGGCTTTTGCTACACACACATACAAGAGGTCTGTTGGGCACACATCAATGGTTTTTATATGCGGAAAAGGCAAAATTTAGCTAAAATGTTCTTTAAAACTTAAATGAATGCGTCTTTTCTCTAAAAAAGTGCCGAAAAGCATATTTTGAATCATTGGCTTACAAGTTGAATCAATTCGGTGAATATTTGATTTTGTAGCAGAGTACAAACTAGCAGAACAAAAGGAAAAAACATGACTATTATGTTTGAAAGGTATATTCAACGGTTCCCCCAGATCTTTTGTTAAAGTTTTTGAGTATATCTTTTAGAATTTAAAACCCGGAAGCTGAAGCTAAGTGTTTTCGTTGCGGAATTTATAAAGATCTTTAGCAATATTTCCTCTGCATCCTCAGGAAACAGTCGTATCCTACACAGAATCTTAATTTTTTCAAAGCACCTCACTCGAAATCAGAGAACAAATTTGCGAACAAATAAACAAATGCACTGGCTTCTTAAACATGTGCTGCTTATTGAAAAACTTTCGATAGTTTTCACAAATAAATTCGAAAACTAACTTTCTTTCTTCGAATCGTATTCATTTTGCATTAAGCTGTCACTTTTGTTTGCGCAACGGCTTACTAATACTAATGCACTGTGCAAATGCCCTATTGTCATTACTTACTTACTTAATGGTCCCACGTCGATTCTCCGGCGCAAATTTAGGGCCGTGGTAAAAGACCTCCAGTGTTGACGATCCGGAGCCAGCGTCTTTACTTGGCTCCAGTCAAGACTCTCGTCGACAGTTCGTATTTTGGCAGCTAGGTTTCGCCGCCAAGAGTTTCTGGGTCTGCCTCTTCTTCGATGTTCTTCTGGATTTCATCCAAGCGCCTCTCTGGAAATCTCGTTCTCATCTTTTCGCAGCGTGCGTCCAATTCATCTACACTTACGTTCCCGATTTCTAGCGCCCTTTGATGACACCGGCGATGTAGTTCCTCATTCGAGATCCAGTTGCCAGGCCACCAAGCGCGGATGATACTCCGCAGGCAGCCATTCACAAATACCTACTTGCAGGGGCGGTCCTAGAGTTGGCTCTTGGGGGGGGTGATTTTCCAAATTTTCAAAAATCAGTCAATAAGAAGGCTCGTAAATATCTGCTGAAAAAACGTTTATTTTGAGAAACAGAGTGGAGGAGGGGTGAAGGGGGGGGGGGGGTGCGGTATAGAAGTTGCAAATAAGACTTATATTTTGTGGGTTTGTATAGTTGTAGGGTTGTAATTTGAAAATTTTTAAATTAGAGAAAAAAAGTGAAAAATTAAAAAAAAAAGTTCAATACACTTATTTTGATATGCCTTTATAAATCATCTGCACATATTAGACGTTCACTGCGAAAAAGTGTTGAAAAAAGATAATTTTCGTAATTTTTACAATTGGTAGTTTAAAAATTATAACTTTAAGAATTCTTTAAAGAGTTTGCCGATATAAATGTCATTTCACAAATGAAAATTAAAGACACATTTTTGTAGAAGAATATAATAAAAAATCTTCAAGTTATCCACAATATTTTTACTGGTCATCTTCATATCTGCGTAAGACCCTCAGAAAAATTTTAATGATTCTCATTTTGCAACAATTTCAAAACAATTATTTGAGAAAAGTGTTCGTTTATAACTGCTCTGAATCAAAAACTGAATATTTAATTATTTTTCTGAAATATTTTGCTGAATCGTTGTTCGAAAGTATCGAATTGTTATTAATTTTCGTTCAAATTCTTCAATTTTTAAGTATAAATTTAATTCTAAATAACCAAAATCATATTCTCATATATTTGGAACTTCATTTTTCTTTGTTTTTCTAGATTTTCAAGCTCTCATACCAGATTTTTTTTGTAACTGAATCCAAAGAAATACTTAGTAATTTGCAACGAATAATTTATGAAAAAAGTGAAAAGAAGTATTTTTTTTCATTCATTCGTCAATATTTCCAGATGTTTGAATAAAATAAAAGAATATTAAATATAGAGTTAATTTACTAAAGTTAAAAGTATTTCAATATTTCAGTGAAAAGTCATAATCAATTGCAATTGAAATAACAAAAATTTCAGATTCAGAGTGGACTTGTAGCCTAAATTATTAAGCTGGATTTCTACTCAAAATTTTAAATATTATTGTATAGATGAGTTTAAAACAGTATCGATGATATAATTGGTGTGAATCCTGATACGCAGCCATGTTGGTCAAAAATTAGAAAAATGTGTTCCGAATGTTCAACTTGAGTGATTGCCTTGTTTCTGAGAAAATAGTCGGGGATGACGGAATAGTTTTATCTCACCTGAAACAAATAAAAACATAGGCAAGTTTTTAGAGCCTGAATTTCTGAATTCGATTTGTTATTAGATTTTATCCGACATCTCTCGACACCAAACGTAAAAGTATGTAAATTAAAATTCTAAAAATCAGAAAAAATACCAAATTATGAAGAATCGTTTAACATCAATAAATCAAAATCGATCATTTTTGCTACGTCGAGGCAAATGCAATCAAAAATTGTGTTTTTCAAAAACATTTTAAAATGAGATTTTTTTTTTAATTCTGAAATTTAAATGTATCTTTTTAATTTAAATTGTCTAGTCAGTTTCGGTATCTTTAATTAAGCAAAAAATATGGGCTTTGGAGATGCATTCTGTAAAAATCGGAGCTTGCAATGAAAAATAAACCAAGAAATGGAAATGTAGTATTAGATGAAAGCAACAAAATCGAATCTGTTCAGGTGGACATCTGGGGAAAGGGGGGCAGGGGTTGCCAAATATCCACACTTGTGCACGGAGAGGGAGAAGGGGGTTAAAATCTAATTTTTTCCACGTGGTAGCTGAACGGCCCCAAACGCAGTTTAACACTTAAAGGCTCAAGACTTTTTTACTTCTAAAAAGGATCGAGATATGCTGATCCATCAAACATGGAGCCAAACCAAACTGCTTGTACTTGTAAGATAACAAAGTTATGGTCGAAACAGGTTTGCAGGTGTTTATTGAACATACCGGCTATTTGGTGAACATTTAAAAAAATGATCAAACTATAGCTTAAGTTTTTACGATGTTAATCTGAAAAAAACATTTTCACAAAATATTTAAAAAGCGAAAAAAAACTCATGAGCATTAAAGATAACTTATTAGATTAGCGAAACATTGTTTGATGACAGAGATACACACGAAATTAAATAGCATGTTTCGCATGATTCCAAACTTTTTGCCGATGCACCATACTGAGGGGTGAGCCCAAACTTATGATCGATAACTTAAGTAGCTGAAAAAAATGTGTTTTGATTTTATTCAAATGCAACTCGAATTTTCAAATTCGGTCCACCCAACCCTGAACTGATCCCTGAACGTATAAATTTTGCCAAAAACATACGAAGAAGGTTTTGCTCATAGAATTTAGAATGAGATCAAAAGAAATGCAATATGTCATAAGATGAGTGAGTTAAATATGGCCAAACAAATTACCTAGCTTTATTTTGAAGGGGTGATCCCAAACTTATGGCCGGTAGCGTATATCGTCAGCAAATTCGAATTCAACGCTGTAAGTACCTCATCAAAAGTTATTTGGTGAAATTCGGTCCAGGGAATTGCAAGTTACAGCTCTTTTAGTTTGACGGACCGACTTTTTTCAATCTTGAGCCTTTAAGTGATTAATATATTATTTTATTTAATAGACACCCCCACGGAGTGGAAAATTTTGAAAATTTATAAGTACTCCTTCTAGGAAAATTTCTAAGATTTTATAGAAATTCCAGCGTTTGCGAGTATTTTGTAACGGTTTTTTGCCGCTTGGGGGGGGTGATCACCCCGATCACCCCCCCCATAGGACCGCGCATGCCTACTTGCAGTTTTCGCGTCGTCACCGCATATGTGCTCCAAGTTTCTCTTTTTGTCATTCATCGACAAGTTTTCAAAAACGTTGAGCTGCTTAATTTTTGAAGGATTTCACGGTAGTTTAAATCCGATGCACTCACAGACATCATACATTACGATGATTAAAAGTAGCGGTGATAAAATAGTTTCTTGCATCCACTACAGACACATTCCACGCGCTTGTACCGCTCAAAAGTGATTTTTATCCGTTCGCGTATTCAAAAATCTTAAACTTGTCTATTATTTTGATTTTTCAAATCACACAAAACCAACGGAAAAAAGACAAAAAAGTTTTTTTACATTTGGTTTTTTGGAAATATTTTTGGTATGTTTTGAAGCCAAAAAACACGGCTTCATTTTGTAGAAAAAAGAGTTTGTTTATATCCAATGTAGTTGGTTTGAAAAGCGGACAAAAACAGCCGCAAATGAATGAATTCACGTCACAAAAAAAGGGAACTTTTTAATTTTACGAGAAAACTATGTCATTTTTTTAAATAAAAAAATGAGATTTTCTTTGAAAATGATAAGACGATTCTAAAATTCTAAAATTTTTAGAAATCGGTTGGAATCTAGCTGAGTTATAACAGCGCGAATGAGTGAATTCACGTCACAAAATTAGATTTTTTGTTAAATTTTGTATGAAAAATATGCTCTGAAAGCTGTTTTAACCTCCAGATGGTCAGATTTTTTACAAAACGAGCATAATTTAGTTGGTTTTTTTTAATAAGTTTATTATTTTCAAATAAAAATACAAAAAGATTGAACAAAAAAATAAAAAATTTTTTTGGCAAATCTCCAAATGAAAACATTAGTAATTTTAACGTATGATCTCTCAACATGTTGCTATTCAAGTGCCAATCAAAATAAGGAAAAAGTCAGGTTCAGATACTGAAAATTTATGATTGTAAAAGTCGAAACAACAGAATATCGTTTTTGAAAGTATGTATGTATGTATGTATGTATGTATGAGAACCCACCAGTGGCTGATAGGCCTTTCCACCCGAGGCGGTACGGGAAGTCTTGATCGCACATTCAAAAATTGTTCATTCTCAACCCATCAACAATAATTGCAGCACAACCAAGGGGTCCGTTACCACTGGTTTGGTACAGGTTTGACTTATCTCATTCCTTCCAACTGTTCGAAACAAATAAAGAATCCTGAAAAGGTACCTAAGTACTCTACCCATAATTCTAAATTTGCCGAGATACTCCGGCTGGCTTGAACCCACAATCCATTGTATATCAGTCTTCCGATTGTTTAATGTCCTGTCCATTCCCCCCAATAAAGCCCGCAATAGAGTTAAGTTATTTCATTATATAATGAATTAATAATATGGTTTCATATACAACAGAATATCGTTTTTGAAAGTGTACATAAAATTTGAAGGCTCCAAAGAATGGTTCAGTACAACCACAGGTATAACTTTATATTCGTGACGTGAATTCAGTCAACTACCCTGTTCTATTTGAACTGAGTGAAATCACGTCAAAACTTCAAATAAGCATAACTTCGTTTGTTGTTATTCAATCGAAAAGTTGCTTATATCAAATTGTGTTTAATTGTTTTCTTTACAACTCATTCGAAGACTCTGATATTCAGTGTCCGGCACAAAAACGCTAATCCGCTAATCGCTAATAAGTCCGCTAACTTTTGGTTAGCGAATTAAGTTTCTCGCTAAATTTTTTTTCAGCTAGCGGATAAGAAAGTTCCGTTAATGTTTAGTTCCGCTAACTGAAGAACGCTACCTCTTTGAAGTGTTAATTTGGCCATAGACTTATAGATCATAAATTCGGCAACATTCAGATTTAAAATTTTGAATCAGATCAGGTATTTATATTTTGTAAAAGATTGATTTCAGAAGCTATTCGATCTCGATTTTGACTGGAATCGTAGGAATAAGCGTCTTTTTGAATTATCTTCACTTGAATTTATGTCTGAAGCATAAGCCTTCCTTTGGATATAAAAGAGATTAATAGTTGTGAAAATTTGAAACTTCCAGAACAAAATAAGTTAATAAATCAATCAATCTTTTCAGTATTAATGTCAAAAAAGATGAAAAACTATTTCGGACAAAACAAAACATCTACCTAACGAGAATCTTTGCATTAACTGATGTAAAAAAATTGATAAACGGGTGAATATTTTGAAAAATTTGATCCAAAAGTTTTTCTTTTTTTCCACCAAATACGCTAACTAAAACTAAAAGTGGACTGACGCAACTTATGCGGACAGAAATATTACAAATTGAGTTCGAAACTTGCCCCTATTGATATCCTTAAACAACTTTTCTAATCAATAATATAATTAAAGATGGCTGCAAAATTTGTGTTTTGCTTATCTTTTACAAAACTTTTTACTATCGATTAGCGATTAGCGCTTTATTATAGATCGATAACTTTTACGCAACATTTAGCGGTTTTAATTAGCGATCGCTAACTTTGACCGAGTTAGCGATCGAATTAGCACCGCTATCTTTTCAGTTAGCGATGCCGAACACTGCTGATATTCTATTTCCTCAGACCTGTTGTTAAAGTTGTATGTACTTAAGTCCGAAATGGTTAATTCTAGCGTGAATTCACGTCACAAAAATAATCAATCACAACAAAAACAACTTAAATTTTCAATGACCAAATTGTATTCATTTTGAAGGAAATTCAATTTGAGACCGTTGGCTACAATTTTCTTCATTTTCAAGTAAATTGGTTGACTTCTAGAATGATAACAGTGCAGAAAAGTCCGGAAAAGCGATTTCACGTCACGGTGGAATGTGTCTACAGCAGTTAAAGGGATTGGATCAGACTAGGAATACCATTTATAGAGGATAGTGGGGTGTCGATGGCCACTGTTTTTCTTTGCTCCATAACTTTTTTATTGTATAACACTCGTTTCATATCGCTTTCAATAATTAATACGTCAATTTAAGTTTAAACTCTTGAATCCGATCCATTTTTCGAAAATATTGAGTAAAACATTCATCAGTGTTTAAAGTCGCCACTTTTTCTTGTCCTTCATTTTGAAATTCAAATCAAGAAGTTGATTTGCTTTTTAAGCACGACTTCTCTGCTTGACCTTCACACTTAAATTGGATACTAAGTATCAATTAACTGCCTTCCACAAAATTATTGCAAAGATCACTGAACTTTTAATGTGAAAGGCCTCATTTACCGTCCCATGGCCCGAAATTCGATAATTGAAAAAGAAAAAGAATTTCAGTTACCTTTTTTCGGAATTGAGTATGTAGACGTTGAAATTTAAAAATTTCAGTACGAAAATAAACTGTTTTTACAATTTTCCTTTATTTGAAACAATACTTTTTCAAAAAACTAGCTATATTAAAAAAATATTGCAAAATGATTGTAAAAAAGCCATCTTTTAAGCATGATATTGAATTGAAAATAATCACAACAACTTCACGCTCTAGAATCGGTAATAAAGGTATCTATTTTGAAGCGTTGTGGCGTCATGAAAATTCTTCTATTTTTCAGTTCACGATTTCTTTAAATGTCTCATACTGTCGAAAATTGGAGATCTCTTCAAATTTTTTGAGAGGAATTCAATGCTATTTTCAAAATGAAAATCGGTTCAGAAGGTTGTGAGTTGCACCCGGGTAAAGAATGCGTTGTGACGTCACGAAAATTGATTTCCTTTTTTTTCGGAAACGTCCATGACTTCTTACTTCAACACTATCACAGTATTTCTTCAAAACAAGTTTAACATAACAATGCGCTTCAATAAATGATTTCAATTATCAAGTTTTTAATGAAATTAAGAATCATATTTTCATCGCATAAACGCGTTTATTTTAAAACTTCTAAAATAAAAAATATAAATTTGCGCTTGTTAAACACTCGATTCAAGAATAAACAAACAATCGAAATAATGAAATCCTCATCGAAGTTTTATTAGAATATTTGTGAATTATACAGCAGGTAATGATCTCTGATTTGAATAAAAATCTTGCAGGTAGTTATCTGAGGTTTGAAAAAAATTGCAATAAGATCAAGTTCTTCTATATAAGAATAAAAAACGCGCTAATAGCTTCTATTACATGCTGATATTATGTTCAAACAAAATAACTAAGTATCTATGGAATAAATGCAAAGAGATTATAAAAATCTTTGAACACGGTTAATTTTATAGATGAACATTATCTTTCGTACAAATTCATATAACTTTAAAGGGAAATAAATGTCTCATAAAATTATTTTAAAAAAATGTCCTTTATTGAAATTTCCACCTCAAAGAATGTTGCTTGAAAATCCAAATCGAACACCGTATTCACATTAAATCCCACGAAGAGACTTTCAACTAAATAACAAAATTAAAATATGAAGGTACTAACACAGGGTTCCATGCAAAATTAGGGCAGATTATTCTACGAAAAGGGGTCGCGCAACAAACCTTAAGTTCGTATAGAATTCAGCGAAATTTATTCGGGATGAACAAAAAAATCTTTTAAACAGTTTTTCACCAAAAATGTTGGTCCTTATTAACCGATTTTTCTTTTGATTTCAGTGTTTTGAAGCTTAAACTGATAGTGGGTAAATTTTATCGGCTTTTTCAGTCTACTGGGCAGTGAAAACGAATATTGTTTTTACTTCCGACGTTTCGGTGATTTTTTTCACCTTTATCAAGGATTCTATAAAGGTTTTCAGTTGTTTAGTGTGTGATGCAATTGTTGGATTCGATATTACAATTTAGTGTACTTACAAAAACGGTGTTTTCTTGTCTGGATAGGGTTTTTCAAAGTGGTGAAACTGTCATTCTGTCAAAAATTCGATAAAATTTACCCACTATCAAAATATCACAGTCGAAAACAAAAATAAGAAGCTTAAATTGTAACAAAATTTTATCTGAGGAACGCATTTCGATTATAGCTATCCTGCTGTCATAAAACAGTTATTAAGCTTCAAAACAGTGTCGATTAATGATCATTCATGTATTTTTAGTAATTGATCCATCAGAAGCTTATTTTTGAAACTCAATATGTTTTTTGTAACCATAACCCTTATCGAAATGGGACCTTGCGATAAAATGTTTATCATAACGAAAGCTTTGTGAATGACTATAATGAAAACATATCACCCGGTTCACTGGGTGTTCATGTTTTTTTCAAGAATAATTTCTCACAATTCCATACAAATGTAAGGCTCATTACGCCATCTATTTCCGTGAATTGATCCCCCGAATTTAGCACTGGATTTTGTGCTAGGCCTGGGATCTATTTAAGCTTTACATAAGTCGACTGATTTAGGCACTGTAGTGTCCATAGACTAACTTTGAATAGATCGCAGGATTTTGAAATTGTCATTTATTTTTCCTTACCTTTGCAATTGAATATTGAAAAGATACAGAAACATATTTCAACGCTTTTACAAAAAAATATTTCCTAGCATAATTTTTTTTAAAAACAATATTCACATCATCGCACAAATAAATTTCGAATAAAATTGTACGCAGTTTTGTAAACCTTATCTACTTATAAATATGAGCCATTAAGATTCATTTCCCTTAATTTTTTGGGTATAAATGGATCGATTTCATCACCAAATCACATAATTTGTTGAGTTTTTGAGCATTTTTAGTAAATTAAGCATTAATTTTAAGATTATATTTTGATTCATTTCATGTACATGACCATTAAATTTCGTGACGTTACAACGCTTTGCAAAACCCTGCTTAAAAAAATGGCGCGTTGTGATGTCACGAAACTGAATCGCTCTAAAATAAATTCTAATCATCTTTTGAAAAAAACCAAAAACAGCTATTTGTTGGTGGTAATGAAACGATACATTTCTGAAATTTTCATAAAATTTTATCGAATAGAAGAGCAGAAAAATACGTAAAACGTCTTGTAAAAAAACTGAAAAGTGGAAAAAAAGGCGCGTTGTGACGTCACGTTTTCTTTTGTTTATATTTTGATAACTATTTTTTCAATAAAAATACTTTTGATTTCAAATTGTAACGAATTACATTCTGAACTTAGGAGTATATTTTTTTTCAATGTGCGATATGAACTGTAAAATCCACAAACAATATACCGAAAAATTGTTTGGCAAACGTTGTGACGTCACGCTGGAATGGGTCATATATAGATGTTCATCAAGTTATTTCGTGAGACGGTATACTATGAAAATAAAATAATAAAAAAAACAAATAGGTGTATCACGATAGCAATCTCAAAACTGTCTCTATTCATCCTCTTTTCAGCACCATGCTGGTTGAACTTTTATATTTTATAAGTCCATAGTATAATAAGTTTTTCGATTTTTTCTCCTAATTTAGCTGTTTACATCTTACCTGTGAGATGTGTCACTTTTTCGGTAAGAAATTTGCTAAAATAGCATGAAATATCGGAAGAGCTAAAAAAATTCATATTGGACATACACAAGCCTATAACAAATTTTCTAGAGCTGATGTTAGCTTTTTTATGTGTACAGCGTACTTTTTGTAACAGGAGTTAGCGTTGATAAAAGTAAAATAAAAAGAAAAAACCCTTTGTTTCATTAAGTAGCTAACTTGCTACAGTTTTCATATGTAAACTAAAACACGATTTTTTAAATTTTGTCCTTTGATGTACACATTATTCCTAACCATGAAAAATGATTTTTATGAATTTTTTTAAATCTTGAAATTATAGGTTAATGAAGCAAAAATATCATTCAGCTTTATGTCTCATCTTAAATTTCGATCAGAATTTCAAGGCTTATCACTACACCATGTGTGCATTCAGAAAGTATGTAAGCTTTGAATTTCTTGATATTTTGGTACAGAGAATGCTAAAGTATCCTCTGTACCAAAATATCGAGAAAGTCGAAACCTACAACAAACATAAATTTCAACTTCTGTTTCGCGAGTGAACATGAACTATCAGGAGTCCCATAACGGATAGAATCGATGCCCCAAGTCTTTGCCCTGATGATGTTATTCCATTGATCCATTCAACGTAATAGCTGATCCGGGCGTATCCTGCCGGCCTGCCCGATGAACATCCATTCGAGGAAACGAACGAAGCCACTCCAATTTGCAAACTGGTTCCGTTTTCTTGAATAGTCAACGGGCCTCCGGAATCTCCAAAACATGGACCCTGGCTAAGATCATCTGCCCCCTTAGCACATATCGTTGAATCAATCACCAAAAATGGCCCAAAAACATTAGCACATTCGTCATTCGAGATGACTGTAACATCGATCCAGTTCAACACTTCAGATGGTCCATATAGATTACTGTCTACGGTAGTTCCAAAACCAGAAACTGTGGCTCGCTTATTCACAAAGGTTTCTCCAAAACGTCCTGGATTAGGTAGATCAATCGGTTTGATGTTAGCTTCAAGAAAAAAAATTGGAACCGGTTACTTGAAAATAGGCATGTTTTTATTTCTATGAACAACTTACGAGAGTTCTTTGGAGCCGGCGACTCAAGCAATATCAGTCCAACGTCATTATTCAGATTGTCTCTGTTATACTGTGGATGAGCGATAAAGTGAGTAGATTGCCCGATAAACTCCGGCTGATTGCGGTTGATGGTTCCCATGGTTACGTAACATCGAGTTATTCCAGTTACGCAATGGGCCGCCGTCAATATCCAGTCGTAGGTTATCAACGATCCTCCACATGCATGGCCTACAGCTCCCTGGCCGAGGAGCCATACTTGATACGGAAATCGTCCAGCTGGAGCGGGATTTCCATTGACGATGCGAGGATCCCTTCCGATACTCTGAGCTTCAAGAACAGGAATCGCACTTTCAAACGGCAGTCCAGCCTATCGAGTAAAAAGATCAGTCGATAAAATTATGCTCTAAACGATTCTAACCAAAAGGATTCCACCTGGACGAAAGTTAGACAAAAAAGCAGTATAAAAACGCCTTTCATCGTGGAATCGTTGCAAGACTTCACCTTCAAGACGGATTTAGACTAATCGGGCGGCTTGTGATAGCACCAGAAACCCAAATATAATCAATCGCCGTCGACCACGATTAGATAAGTAATAATTTGCTGACTATAGAAGTTGAATCACTTGTTTATCATAATTTAAAATATGATGTCATTGCAAACGGATTGATTGGATGATTATAGAATTCTTGAAAACATTTGTCTGGCTGAAATAACTTTACCATTTGTGTACAGGAAAGAAGTAAAACAAATAACTTTGGTAGGAAATGCATAATAAATACAGTCCAAATTGATATCCACTCTAATGTTCGTTTGAGAAAAATCTTGAAAGAGCCATTTTAATTTCAAGGCGAGACATGCCTGTACATTAGACTGGCCCATGGGATGATTTTTTCAACATTTTTTTCAACGTGGCATCCCCTAGGTTGGTGCATTTAGGTGAAAAAATGACTTTCTGAAAGTTTCAGATCATTTGGAAGAAGCACGAGCTGGCGCAAAGGACTTGAAATTTGTATGGAGATTTTCGGCAAAATGTATGAAAAATCGACATACTTTCACTCGTTGTGTTCTAAAGTATTTTTCCAGTATGCTAGAAAACTCAGAATTTCAGGAATTGTAATTCAAACAATGACAAACAAGTTTGTAGAAGATTGTGACGCGATACGAGTTGACTGTGATGAGTTATCCGCAATTGAATGTGTGACTTTTTTCGCATTTCATTGATATATCGTGAACGGTGTATGGACTAATAATCGCACTAACTTGATCGCGTAGTCGCACAATGCAGCAGTTTATAGTTTTTCAAACCATTCATTCATTCAAATAAGCTACAACTTTGCCGAAGACACAAACTTTCTATCTGTAATTCTCATTGTGTGACAATGCGATCAAGTTAGTACTTTAAATCCACCTAAGCACCGTTCACGATATATCGATAAAATGAGAAAAAAATCACACATTCAATTGCGTATAACTCATCACAGTCAACTCGTATTGCGTCTCAATCTTCTACAAACTTGTTTGTCATTGTTTGAATTACAATTCCTGAAATTCTGAGCTTTCTAGCATACTGGAAACATATTTTAGAACACAAAGAGTGAAAGTATGTCGATTTTTCATACATTTTGCCGAAAATCTCCATACAAATTTCAAGTCCTTTGCGCCACCTCGTGCTTCTTCCAAATGATCTGAAACTTTCAGAAAGTCATTTTTTCACCTAAATGCACCAACCTAGGGGGTGCCGCGTGGAATATAAGGATTTTTTTTGTTATGGGCCAGTCTACTGTACATTCTACTGCTAACATCTTATCTGTAAGATGCGTAACAATTTCAATAAGAAATTCCCTAGAAAAGCATGACAGATCCAAAGACACTTCTAACAACTTATAACGGACTTCAATGAATTTTATTGCCATTTTACAAGTTTTTCTAGACATGATAGGTATTAGCTTTTTGATGTCTACACATCTCTTTTGAATAGCAGGTAAATGACCCTTAAAAATATCACTGGACTAAAGCTGATGCAATCATACAAAATGTATTGTGTATTGATAGCTTTAAAGCCTACAACAAACTTCTGTTTCGAGAGTAAACATGAACTATCAAGGGACCCAAAACGGATATAATTGTTGTCTCAAGTGTTCGACCCGATGATGTGACTCCATTGATCCATTCAACGTAATAGCTGATCCGGGCATATCCTGCCGGCCTACCCGATGAACATCCATTTGCGGAAACGAATGAAGCGACTCCAATTTGCAAACTGGTTTCGTTTTCCTGAATGGTCAACGGGCCTCCGGAGTCTCCAAAACATGGACTCTGGCTAAGATCATCTGCCCCACTAGCACATATCGTTGAATCAATCACCAAAAACGGCCCATAAACGGTATAACATTCGTCGTTCGAGATAACTGTAACATCGATCCAGTTCAACTCTTGCGATGGCCCATTAAGGTTAGTGTCTACGGTAGTTCCAAAACCAGAAATGGTTGCTCGCTTTCCCTCGAATGTTTCTCCAAAGCGGCCCGGATTAGGTAGAGCAATCGGTTTGATGTTAGCTTCGAAAAAAATCGGAACTTATTACATTGAAATATTAAAATAAGAAAAACTCACGAGAGTTTTTTGGGGCCGGCGTCTCAAGCAATATCAATCCAACGTCATTGTTCAGATTATCGTTGTTGTAATATGGATGTGCGATATAATGAGTGGATTGCCCCACAAACTCCGGCTGATTGCGATTGATAGTTCCCATGAATGCGTAGAATCGAGCTGCTCCGATTACGCAATGGGCAGCCGTCAATACCCAATCGTAGGTAATCAACGATCCTCCACATGCTTGATCAAAACGTCCTTGGATGCGGAGCCAAACTTGATACGGAAATCGACCAACAGGAGCGGGATGTCCATTGACGATTCGGGAATCCCTTTCTATACTCTGGGCTTCACGAACAGGAATCGCACTTTCAAATGGGAGTCTAGCCTGTCGAGTAAAGAGGTTAGTGTTTAATAATGCTCAAAGTGATCCTAACGAATGCTAATTCATCTTAACACACGTTAGACAAAAAAGCAGTATTAAAACGCCTTTCATCGTGGAATCGGTGCCAGACTTTGCCTTCAAGTTGGATTAAGACTAATCGGAGGGCTTTTGATAGCACCAAAAACCCAAATATGTATATTCAATCGTCGTCGACCACGATTAGATAAGTTAATATGATGTCAGTGCGCACGGATTGAATGGATTATTAAAGAATATTTAAAAACAACAGTCTGGCTGGCATGACTTTGCTTTTTGTTTTCTTCGAAGAAATAAACTTATCAAAATTCGTAAGTTGAAGAAAGGAAGACGCATGCCACTATAGGTACTAGCTCTTTGATTAATGTTGACCAAGCGGATCGCGTTACAATTCGTTCGCGCGACCATAGAACATCTTCTGCCCTGAATACATCCGCTATAGTAAATAATAATGAAATTGTGGCTTATTGTCAAAATTTTAACAGAATGCGAAGTGCATCGAAATTGAATATAATTTATAAAAATTTAGCAGCTAGTAGTTATACTATAATTTTGGGAACAGAAACAAGCTGGGATGTAAACATAAAGAGCGAAGAAGTTTTTGGTTCTAGTTTCAACGTGTTTAGAGATGATAGAAACTTTCTTCTTTCTGACAAGAAATCTGGCGGTGGTGTGGTTGTGGCAATCAGCTCTGTCTTCGATTCTGAGCTCATTCCTACGACTAAACACAAAGAATTCGAGCAGGTGTGGGTCAAAGCCCGCATCTTCAATGAAACGCATATTTTTGGGTCGATTTACTTTCCGCCAGAATATGCCACTAAAGAATATTTTCAAAGGTTTCTGTTTGACATTACTGAAATGTTCGCAAATTTTGAGCCCGAATTTAAAATACACCTTTATGGCGACTTTAACCAATCAAGTCTCCAATTCTTAATTGATGAAGATAATGAAAGCATTCTCTTGCCGATCTGTGGTGATAATGAAACACTGCAAATTCTTTTTGATAATCTGGCTTCTTTGTGTCTTAATCAAATAAATCATGTAAAAAATGCCTGTAGTCGATATCTGGACTTATTATTTTCCAATTTGACTGATGATTTTTGTGTTGTAGAAGCTTCAGATCCAATTTGGAAAAACGAGGTCTTCCACACTGCTATCGAATTCTCAATCATATGTCCTGATCAAAAACGTTTACCAGATGATTACGAGTTTATAGAGACGTTTGACTTTTTTCATGCTAACTATAATATGATTAAAACAAAATTACAAGTTGTTGATTGGCAAACAATATTCCGAGCTGAAAACTCAACAGACAATCAAGTGGAGATTTTTTACAAAATTCTTGGTAATATTCTCAATGAATACGTTCCAACAAAATTAAAGCGACGAACAAATAATAACAAAAATCCGCCATGGTTCACGAAAGAGCTTGTGCATTTAAGAAATAAAAAGCAGAAGGCACATAAAAACTGGAAAAAGAATCCATCATTAGTCACTAAGTTAGAACACCAAGAAGCCAGTAATCGACTAGCAATACGCTTAAATACTTCTTTCCAAGACTATAATATAAAAATTGAGCAAAACATAAAATCGAACCCAAGAAACTTTTTTAGATATGTCAATACAAAATTAAAAAATAATAGTTTTCCATCTCGCATGCACTTTGGCAGCATAGAAGGTCAAAATTCCGACGAAATTTGTAATCTATTCGCCGACTTTTTCCAAAATGTTTACACTAGTTTTTCCGAGCAAGATCGTGATACCTCGTTTTTTAGTTATCTCTCTGATTCAACGGTACTTACTGTAGTAGAATCAATTTCCTTTGAAGAAATATGTAAAACCATTTCTTCCTTAGACAGCACTAAAGGGCCCGGGCCTGATGGAATTCCTCCACTTCTTTTAAAAAATCTAGTAAATGAACTGAGTATGCCATTGTTTCTTCTATTTAACTCTTCATTGAAATCAGGTGTTTTTCCTCAAGTATGGAAAGAATCATTTCTTGTACCCATATTCAAGTCAGGAAAAAAATCTGACATAAACAATTACAGGGGCATAGCCATTTTATCGTGCATACCAAAACTTTTCGAAGCTATAGTGAATGCAAAAATATATAACCAAATTAAAACACTCATTACTGAAAAGCAACATGGATTTGTTAAAGGAAGATCTACAGCCACTAATTTACTCGAGTTTGTTACCTATAATATTAGCTGTATGGATCGCGGTAATTCTGTACAGGCTTTATACACGGACTTCAGTAAAGCTTTTGACAGAATTGACATCCCCATGTTAATTTTTAAATTAAATAAACAGGGTTTCAGTTCACACCTACTTAAATGGATAAGGTCCTATTTAACGAACCGCTCACAAGTTGTTAGATTTAATGGTTCACTTTCAAAAAGTATCTCCGTTACTTCTGGTGTGCCTCAAGGCTCCCATCTCGGCCCCTTATTATTTATTTTATACGTAAATGATATAACTTGTCTTCTCAAGCAGTCAAATGTGCTAATTTATGCTGATGATATGAAACTTTATATGAAAGTGAATAGCGAAGAAGACTTTAGAATCTTTCAAAACGAAGTTAATGTATTTAACAAATGGTGCATTAAAAGTCTGCTCAAACTTAACGTGGCAAAATGTTCAAATATTGTATTTACCAGAAGAAAATGTCAGTCATATGAAATTGTCAAATTGGGAGATGATCCTGTCGAGAGAGTCAACAAGATTAGAGACCTTGGAGTTATATTGGACTCAAAACTTACCTTTGTAGATCACTACAACTCAATAATCCAGAAATCAAACGGTATGTTAGCATTTATAAAACGTTTCAGTTATAATTTTAAAGACCCATACACAATAAAAACATTGTACACAGCTTATGTTAGATCTATTCTTGAGTATTGTAGCGTTGTGTGGTCGCCTTTTCAAATTTTACATAAAAACCGTTTGGAATCAGTCCAGAAACAATTTGTTCTATTCGCTTTACGAAATTTAGGATGGTCTCAGAACCAATTACCTAGCTATGAATCACGTTGCCTGCTTATAAACATGGAAACATTAAGTGTAAGAAGAGAGTTTGCTGCAATCTGTTTTGTAAACGACATAATTAATCAGCGCGTTCAGTCTGCTTATCTACTAAATCAATTAAACTTTTATTGTCCTTGCCGTCATTTAAGAACAAGAAATCTTTTCATTATAACCTCTACTCGAACTGATTATGGAAAATATAGTCCTGTTAATTGTTTAATGTATAGTTATAATAAACATTATGAGAATATAGACTTAACTATGTCAAAACAGCAGCTGAAAAAAGGTTTTTACGGTAACAGGCACCGAAGAACCTGACTTTGTAAATGTAAAGAAAAATTATTATTATTAAGCTTATTTGAACATTGTAATCTCTAGGTTTAAGTTATTATATATATGTAGCCTACACTGTTTGGCGGAATAAATAAATAAATATTCTTATACGTTTATTAAGAAAGATACTGATATTATGAGTTAATAGAAAACTTTAACTATAAAGTGCGCAACTTAGTTCTCGTTTTTTATCAAAACTCTTTAACCATGTTGTTGGTCAATTTTGACATACATATGAAAAGCGTCAGAAATTAAACTGGTTTGGTTAAATGGGGTAATTTTGAAAAAAATTACACAGTTTTCTATACTAACAGCTTAAACAAGTATTTCCTAAATCCGGGTATCCGGGCCAGGTCGAACTAACCTTGAACAGATAAAACCGAGCAATGTGGAATGCTTGCTTTAGACTGGGTTTATATTTCTTCTTTTCTGGCTAACAAATTTCTGGCTTAAAAACGGATTTATTAAAAATCGATTAAAAACAACTTTAAAAACGGATTAAAAAACGAAAATCCAGAATAATGACGAAAACACATGGACCAGAGATTTTTCTCGCTTACAAAATTATATTTTTACGAAAAATAGGTCCATTCCCAGTTTTCTCATGTTTTAAAGCTTCTCTTAGCTGTAGTTTTCAACAATTGCTTGTTAAACAGTTGCCTTAAGTTTAGCTTGTTAAATTAAAATATTTTGATAAACTCTGCGCAAAATGTAAATAATATAATGGTTAGCTTTCGTTTAATGCTTATTTAAAAAAAAACATCTGAGAGTAGGGTTGCTTTTAAGAGGGTTAGTAAAATAAAATTTCTGATTTTTCCGAAAAAAGACACAATTAAAAATTGACATGTATGCTTAACCAAGACAGGCAAAAACATATTTTTCAATTATTTTTCCGTTAATGTATATACATTCTTTAAAAAAGTTTGAATAGAAAAATGAAAATTTTTTAAATGAAAGGAATAAATTTAATTTTTTTGTGATAAACTTTAAAAAAATTCAATAAACAATACACTTTGATAGACTTCTAATTGCACGTCCCTATTTTAACTGAAAACAACTCAAAACCCCATTCAACCCCAGATAATCAAATTTCTATTGATTTCCTGTGAGTGATTTTGAATGTGAAAAGCCAAATCCTCACCGCCCTCTAGCATTTCAAACGCCCCCAAAATTCAATTATTCTATTTCTTCAATGTTTTGGTCTTTCCACCTATCAACCTCTCTACTTTGAATATCATAATTTGCCAATATTCCAAAATACAATAAGAGAATATAGAAAAAGAAAGCTGAAGGCTGATTAACTAATTAACCTACATAAAAACTGAAAACTGATTTTGAATCTTTTTGTTAACCTATATATTCAAAGAAGGATAGAAATTTTGCAAAGGTTTTGTAGTTTCAGAGATACAATAGTTTAGAAAAAAAACAAACTCTACAAATTTTAGAAAATGGTGCAAAAGGTAGTTTTGAATATTTAAAAAAAAAGAATATTAAAGTTACAATCTTATAAACAATTTTTTTTAAGACTGCTATACGTTTTGCTTTAAAAATTTCTAAGATGCATTTTGGTTCAAAAGATCTTTGAAATTTCGTCAAATTTCTGAATTTTCATCTCAATCTGGGAAAAAATGAACGCTCATATTACTTTGTCTCAGAAGTAGAATAAAATTAAATGCATATTTCAACTCAACACACCCAAACCAGTCAAAACCATTTGTTTGCATATCGAAAAAGGTGAATTATATTGCCTTGGGCTACCAGAAATTGATTTTTCATTTCATGATTTTTCAATTATATCCTAAAAGTAAATTTAAAAAAATTGGAAATAATATGTCCATTATACCGCTGCAAAAAATGACTTTTTTTTCTCCCATATGTTTTCTCGATGCCTATTGAGTCACTTAACTTCAGTGTAAAATTTTGCAAAATTTGGTTGATTCTTGAGTTAGCACAACACGTTTCAATTTTGTGTGAAAATTTGTTTGAAAGAAGAAATTTTCGCACATTAAATCATCCAGAAAATTCCAATAAGCTTGAAATAAAGTTGGTCTTTAATTTTTGGTTTTGACTATTCTTAAGCTTTATATTTTGCTAACATGACAAGCAGCTTTAAATTTCATATAAAAAGTTATTACCATTTCAAAATAAAAAAATCTGAATCCATTGAAAAGCATTTAAAAAAAAGGAGACTTTTCTTGCTTGAGCTTTTAATAATTTAATGAAATGTTTTTGTAAATGTTATACAAATCAATAAATTTCCTGGCTATGCAAAGCAATTTTTTGAGATTTTTTACCTTCATCCTACGGTTTCACAGCTTTCAAACAAGCAGTCAAACGCTAAAATTAAAAAAAAAATTAAAAAAAAATTGTGTATAACATCGAATATCATTCCTGCGGTAAAAGTTAGGTTTGTAGTTTGTTGACATGAATTGTACTGCAAGAATCAAAGAATAATTTTCATTCAAAGTTATATTTTTTTTGGAATTTCAGTACAGCTCTTGCGATTTTTGAATGAAAAATTTTGATTTCCCTAACAAATTTCCATACAAAATTAAAAATCGTTGCACTAATTCAGGACTGGATGGATCGCTTCCAAAATTTAAATTGTTATTTCTGGCAGCAAAAACATCCAAAAAAGTTACGGGAGGTGTACAAATTGAGGAATTTGAAATTTTCATACAAAGCTTGCAGCGGTCAAATGTCCATCAAAAAAAAAAAACTTTTCACGTTACTCACAAAGTATCTGTTGCAAATTTCCTACCTTTCGAAATAATGGGCAAAAACTTCAATACATTCATTCCAGATTTTATAAAGTTTTAAATCTTGGATAAGAGTTTGAAATTCAAGAATAAATCAGAGGAAGTAGAGTTCCAAAAGCAATGGACATCAGCATTACATATCTTAATTTTAATTCAAAATTAAATCTAAGTTTTGAAATAAAATTCTTTGAGAAAAATTTAAAATTTAAAATGAACTTCAGAGTAACACACACGATATTTCCGGTTCAATGTACTGAAAAATATATCAGAATTACACTAAAATATAAAATTTTTGAAATTTGTTTTTTATTCATAGCGAGATGTTTTAAAAAATTATCTCAAATATTTATTTTTTCGAACGTTAAGTAGGAAATGAGAATCTATTTTCGTTGTGTCTACCTTGCGTTAACCTTAATATGGAGAAGCTCAGAAAAAATAGAAAGTTTAAAGATTTTACAAAATGTTCTTCTTTTTAACAACAAGTGTATTATATACTTTCATTTAATACATGGTGGAAACGCAGGTTTCAGTGGTGGAATAGTGTTATCTTTATTCATGTTTATCTTTACTCATTCCAGAAATGAACGCATAATAAATAAACAAATTCAGTCTTATAATAACAGTATGAATTTGCTAAATCGATTTAAGTCAAGATTCATGGCACACTATAGCACGATGTCGGAAATGTTGAAAGTAATCGATGACATTCAAAATCTGGTGGATAAGAAACAAACTGCCATTCTATTGATGATAGATTTTTCTAAGGCTTTCGATAGAGTTTCGCACGTTAGTTTACTGAAGAAATTATCCTCTCAATTCCAATTTTCACGCAGTTTTATTTCTCTTATACAATAATATTTAAATAATCGAACTCAAATTGTTTTTACAGGAAATAATCAACAGATCCGGCTAACGTTTTATCAGGAGTGCCACAAGGTTCCACTCTGGAGCCCTTATTCTTCTCTTTGTACATCAACTACTTAGAAAACGTTTGCTCAAATTCCAACATTCATTTATTTGCTGATGACGTGCAAATCTACATTTGTTAATCAGAAGCCTCACCATACCAAGTAATTAACTTGATGAATATATACTTACGAAGCGATTTTCAATGGATGGTCCATACATAATTCGTTACCTATTAACAATGATAAAACCAAATCATTATTTTTTCCTTCGACCTTCGACTTGACCAATACCCCACAATTAGTCCTCGGGAATCAAAATATGAGTATGTCGAAAAAGCAACAAGCTTAGGTGATCCTATTCAAAGAGATTTACAGAGGAATTCATTCGTAAATGCTCAGTGTACCAAAATATATAATGTTTTACGAACTCTTAGACTTGAAACAAGTATTCTTCCTTCGGCCATTACACTAACTCTTTTTAAAGCACTTATCCTTCCACGCTTCATCTTCGGGGTTGAATTCCTGTTACAAGCTACAGCAATGTTAATGAATCGTCTCCGCTTTGCTTTGAATTGTTGTGTTCGCTACCTATATTCAATTTGAATCGATTCCACAGAGTAAGCCATCATCACCCTCAACTGTTGGGGTGTTCTATTAAATATTTTTTTATAAATATAGAGCTTGTATTTTTTTTTTGCACAAAATCGTTCACAAGGGTAAACCAGCTTATCTCAATGTGAAAATCATTAGTTCTCGTAGTTCTCGAGTAATATTTTTCATTATTTCGCTTCATCGTACCGAGTCATATGGACGTATGTACCATTTTTGTCAAGGATTTAGTTATTTGGAATCAGCTTCCAAATAACCTACGAAACTGTAATTCTGTTTCAACTTTCAGACGAGATTATAAAATTTCCTTAAAATAAGAAACCAGTATTTTTTATAGATTTTAGAGATTTTATAATGTTATAGAATTGTTAGTTGTCCAGAACACAAATCAGAGAATGACCTTAATTTATACAAAGCAGTGCAAATTGTAGTAATTTATGAAGAATTTAATTATCTTAAACTACATGATGATCAGTAAAAATAAATAAATAAATAAATACTCATTTCTGTATGAGTACTTTAATACTCTTACCCAGAATATCTGGCAACACTATTGTGTTACCACGAACCCATTTTAAGTAGTCTCGTTAAACCGTGTAATGATGTAAACATTTGTACCGTATTTTTCATCATCACTTGTCATCAGCAATCATTGCTTTATTGTTCTCGATTGCGAATTGGACATAGCAAGAGGAACCAAAACAAACAATGTTTTGGTTCTGCTCTTGGCAGCAGATTGAATTTTTATCAAAGGATTTCGAAAAAAACTTTATATTGAAAAAGATTTGATTTCATCTCTAATTTTGATTTCTTCCTGATTTAGTTCAATGAAATCAAATTGGAGGAGAAGGGGCAGTGAGCAGGACTCCCCTCCCCCTCACGATATGAACTTTTTTTCACTACTAATTAATGTTGGTTTTTTGGCCGATTTTTGACTATTTCTCAAACCATCTCCCCTCCTCCTCCCCCCCCCCCCCCCACACCTTCAAGAGTGAACTCTAGGACCGCGCCTGGTGGAATCCGGTTGAATATTATGTATTCATTCTCTGCTAACAATGTAGATCTAAACCAAACAAGTATATGATACATGGCCGTAGGAACGGGGGGGGTTTTGGGGGTTAAACACCCCCCATGAGGGTCCAAAAACGCAAGGGAGGTATTCTACTCTACACTCAAAATTTTAAATTCATAATCAAATTATGATAATAGAGTAAAGTTATTCAAGAGTATATACTATACTAAGACTTATGCCAAAACCTCAAAAATCCATCCAAAGTTCAAAATTCTGCTACAGTTTTTCAAAACTTTCTCATTTGTTCATAGAATAAGGTTGCCAGAACTACCTTATCATAGAAATTCAGGTCCAAATATTAAATTTTAAATTAAACCCCTTTTGGAGGTTCCACTTCCATATTCCCATAACCAAAATTTTATTTCTACATATTTTCGTATTTTTTATTCTGTATCAAGCTCTGGATTCTTGATTTTCAGTTCGAAAAATCATAAGAAATTAGGAATGAAAAGCTGCTTTGAAATCCTGGTTCAAATTCGGTTTTGCATTTCATATCAATTTAAATCATGTTTATCGAAAATCATATCCATTTTCGATATATTTTGGTTATATTTCTGATATATTACATTATGATATAATTATGATATTATAATGATAATTTTGATTTTTCGAAAATGAAAGAAAGAAAAATTTTGTTCTAAATTCAAATTCGAAGTTCTAAAACTTTATTCTAACACAAAACATTAAACATCCAAATTCATCATTTGAAACTCAAATTCAAATTCATCATTTGAAATTCACATGTTAATTCAGAATTACAAGACAGATTGAAAATAAATAATTTAAATAAAGGAATTAGGAATAAACCTGCATTACAGAATTTATTTAAAAGATTCATAAATGAGGGCTCTGAAACTTGGCTCATAAAATTCTGATTTGGAATTAAGATTCGGAAATCGTATTTTTTGTACTTTTCAAAAATCGTACAGAAATTCTGAAACAGATTCAGAGTTCAATTTTTGAATTCAGGTTCAGAATTCAGATTGAAAATCCAGAAAAATGTGAGTGAGTTTTTCAATCAACATAAAATTGTTGAGGAATTCAAGAAAACATGAACTTAAAAATTTGCTTGTCAATTCAATTTCCAGATTTAAAATATTTTAATCAGTATAGGTTTGTACACATAATTAAGATGAAAATCTTTAATTTGGGTAAATTTTCTAACTTTTGTTTTATGCAAAACATTCCAAATTAAATTTAAAAAATCATCCACCGGAATTTCAGTATGTTATTGATTCTTTATGAAAAATATGTGCTTTTAAAGAAATATATACCTGATCTTCACATAAAAAAACTGCACAAAATTTTATATTTTCTCAACATTTTTAACATTACAGTTTTTTTAAGCCAAATTTTAAATTAAAGTCATAATTTTAGTTTCATCAAGTTTGCATCAAGCAAATGTTTTTTTTTTTTTGGAAAATTTGATTTATTGTCATCAAAGGTTAGAATCTTGGAACTTGCAAAAGGGTTTGGAAGATTGAGCTTGTTTGATTTGAGAATAGAATAAGCTTTTTTTTTAGAGAAAATTGAAGGCTTCCCCAAAATGAACTTATTTTATGCTCAAGTCGAATAACTTTAATTTACCAGATTCTTAAACAAATTCAAACATTTTAACCATCGATGAAAGCAAATTCCATATTTTGTTTCTTAATGTTTCATTATAAATATCTAGCTCACCCTTTAGGTGGACCATTTTTCTAAAGTTATGATTTCACGCGAAAACTATCATTGAGTACATAAAAATGAATCATCATAAAACATAATTTGTTTTTATTATTTTTAATCGTGCTTTGTTGGGCAAAAAATCATATATAATAATCAGTCACCAAAACCCCCCCCATGAGTCGGTTCTTCCTACGGCCCTGATATGATATATCAATATTGATATGTAAAAAAGTTCTCGAAGAAGTCGAGAAACTTGGCTTACAATCCGATGTTAGGAACAAGAAAGGGTAGAACTTGTTGAAGTCATCCTCCTGGAGGCACTTGAAAATTTCCCATTGCCGACAACCCATAATGCACTTAACTTGAACCAGGAAAGTCCTGCAGTCTGCAATAGTCCATCCATGTCATCAGTGTAGAACAGATTTTCCAGAGCAACGAATGGCTTCTGGTCATGTGGGATTTCTCTCAAGTAGTTGGTACACACTATGCCGACAGGATGGGCGGATGAACATTTCATACTAGATGCACTCTTAGAGTGTAGTGGAATCGTTCTAATCTTCCCTAACCACAAAATCTCCTCAACCTCAACACCCCAATCTGGAGACCACCCGATGCGATGCCATAGTTGGACAGTCCTCGTTGTCGTCATCATTCCAAAGTCAAGAATCTGTCCGACTAGTTCAACCGCCCCAAGTCCATGTAGAAACGGCTTGTATGTTTGCTGGCCTCAACTTGGTTTTCTGGTGCTGGTCAAAAAGTGTCGTCCCGTTCGGTGGTCAAAAAGAAGAAGCCAGTGATGTCTCGGTCTCTTGGGGAAAGCTAAACACCAGAAAATGGCCTCATTCACACAGCCATTGAAATGACACGTGGATGATACGTGCTGTAGGCCAGCTTGCCGGCACTATGCAGGGTCAAGGAATCCCCTCGGGTAGGGGTGAAAAAATAATTGATTTAACTCGGACATTAGGTATCAATTAAAAAATATATAACGATATTTTTCTTTGGATTATTAAAATACAGAAAATATTAAGCATTAACAAAAATATTTATATAAATATATGAATTTTTATTTAAAAAAATGTCACATATTACGCTTGAATTTGAGAGGGCTTTCTTTCAAATGTTTTGTTTATTTCATTTTATAATTTCAATTTAAGATTGTTGAAATGAGTAATTCAACGCAGGTTTCAGTGGTGGAATAGAGTTATCTTTATTCAGTTTCGTCAGTGAGGTCATTAGAATACAACCATATTAATTAGCGATAGCTAATTGTCACTTCCATATCTTATATTCCCTAACTGGGAAAGTACTCATTTCTTAATGAGTACTTTGCTATTCTTACCCAGAATATCTGGCAACACTGTTGTGTTACCACGAACCCAATTTGAGTTGTTTGGCTTCACAGTGTGATGATGTAAACATTTGTACCGTGTTTACCATCATCAGCTGTCATCATCAATCATCACCGCTATTGTTTCAATTGCGAATTGACTCAAAGCATGCGGAACCAAAACAAACTATGTTTTGGTTTCGCTCGAGGCAGCAGAAGTTTGCTGCTGTGCCGCTGTGCTGCTGCTGCTGTTCCAGAGGAAACCGTAAGTTTCAACACCTCCCCTCAATTCGCAGATTGAGAATGCTGAACAGCTTCGCGTGCCTCGCTCTTGGTAACGCCTTCGTGAACGCATCAGCTGGCTGATCCTCAGTAGAGATGTGTCGCAAGGATAGCTGACCGCTTCTTATGATGTCTCTGATGAAAGCATACTTCACATCCAGATGCTTCATCCACTGATGAGTCCGCGCCTCTTCCAGATACTGGATGCAAGGGATGTTGTCCTCCATTAACTTGAAAGGAGTGCTAACCACACCCAATTCACCAAGGAAGTTTGTTAACCACAAACCTTTCTTGACTGCATGGCAAAGGGCTCCTATCTCAGCTTCGGTCGACGACAGACTGACCGTCTGCTGACGTTTCGTTGACCACGAAACTAGATTCCCGAAGATCATGTAAGCGTAACCTGATACAGATCTTCGATCATCGGAGTCGTTGGCAAAATCTGCATCAGCATATCCGATGAGTGGTTCTGATTTCGCGTTTCTGCGGAATACCAACGCCGTATCGGTCGTACCTCGAAGGTAACGCAGAATACGCTTCAGGCTTTGCCAGTGCCTATCCGCCGGGCTGGCCTGGTACTTGCTCAGTGCGCTAACCGCAGCACAGATATCTGGTCTCGAAGATGTCGCCAGATATTGTAGACAACCAATCAATTCTTTGAACGGTTGTTCGGTGATAACCTCACCATCGTTCAGCTTCGTCCAGCGAACGTTTGTGTCAAGCGGTGTGCTTACGGGTTTACAATCGGCCATACCGAATCGTTGCAGAACCTTCTCGACGTATCCTGATTGCGATATCTCGATTAGCTATTCGGAAAGTCTCGCTTTATGGTCATTCCCAAGAAAGTCTTGACTTCCAGGAGATCCTTCATCTGGAATAGCCTTCCAAGCTCGGTCTTGATCCAAATAACCTCTGAAACGTCTTTTCCGGCAATCAGGATGTCATCCACGTACAGGATTAGGGTGAGTCCTCGCTTGCAGGATCGGTAAACGCAGCAGTCACTCTTCAACGGATAGAAACCAAGCTTTCTTATCTCGTCGTCGAATCGCTGGTTCCAAGCACGACCCGCTTGCTTCAAGCCGTACAGGCTTTTCTGCAATCGAACGACCTTCGATTTTCCCACGTCATCGTTTGGCAACTGCATGAAGATGACCTCTTCTAAATTTCCATTAAGGAATGCAGTTTTGACGTCCATTTGATGAACGACCATGTCTATTCGTTCGCCAACGCCAAGACGGTCCGAACGCTCTCCATCTTGGCTACCGGTGCATAGGTTTCCCAGTGATCCAATCCTGGTCTTTGGGAACACCCTTTCGCGACCAATCGAGCCTTGTAGCGACCATCGTCCTTCACGGTAAACACCCACTTGGACAGGATAGGTTTCCTATGACCCGGGGGCAAGCTAACCGCTTCCCAAGTCTTGTTCTCCTTCAGGGCTGTCATCTCCTCGTCGATGGCGACCTTCCAGGAATCCCAATCGTCCCGGCGCTTCAGCTCAGTGATGTTCTGAGGTAGCTCCTCATCAACAACAGCGGCTACGTTAGCCACGTAGCGCTGTGTAGTTCCTCTTGTTTGCTGGCTTCGTCTCAGGGCCGGTTCAGGGGTGACGGAATCTTGATCATCATCGTCATCGTCCGGGAATTCCGCGCTGCTCTCGTAGTCGCTCTCGCCGTGATCATCTACAATCACACTGTTAACCACAGTGTGATCGGGATCAGCAGGCACATCGGCTAACCGCTCAGATGTGATTTCTGTGGTTGGCACATCAGCTGACCGCTCGAATGTGTTTTCATGTGCATGAGCATCGTCTAGCTGCTCGGATGTGGGCTGTTGTTCTGGCTCATACACATCGGCTATCCGCTCAAATGTGATGGTCTCTGGTGGTTCTTTGACAGGCTTCTCGATGCCTTCCTCTGGCGCAGCACCGCCACGCACTGGCTCCAAAACGCTAATTTCGTCGAAGACCACGTTCCGGTGAATCTCGATGGATCGGCTCGAACTATTCCAAAGCCGATATCCGTTATTCGCGTAGCCCACGAAAACAAGTCGCTTGGACTTGGAATCAAGCTTCTGCCGTTTTTCCTTCGGGATCTGCGCATAGGCTGGGCACCCGAAAATACGAAGATTGCTCAGTCTCGGCCGCCGACCGAACCACATCTCAAAAGGTGTCTTGTTGTCCACAAGACCTCTAGTCGGTGATCGATTTGTGAGATACGCAGCGCACAAAACGGCTTCGCCCCACATACTTTTCGGTAGCCTGCTGCCATATATCATCGCCCTTGTCTTCTCCATCAACGTTCGGTTGGCTCGCTCGCTGACGCCATTCTGCTGCGGAGTATACGGGACCGTGAATACCATCTGAACTCCTTTCTCTGAACAATGTCTTTGAAATTCGTTGGTGATGTATTCACGCCCATTGTCGCAACGCAGCTTGCACAACTTCTGACCAAAGTGTGCAGTTGCCATAGCTTCGTACTGCTTGAAGCGCTCGAACACCTCACTCTTGTGCTTCATTAGATAGACGACCATGAAGTGGGTATAATCGTCGATGAAGGTGACGAAATACCGAAATCCATCGAACGTCGACACTTCCATGTACCCACACACGTCGGAATGCACGAGCTCAAGTGGTCTACCCGACCGAGGAAGCTCAACGTTGCAGAATTTGTTGGCCGCTTGCTTCCCTGCTAGACAGCTCTCGCACACAGCTTGGTTTTCCATTTTTGCTGGAATATGGCTGATACCCTCAACCATATTATCCCGGACCATCTTCTGTATCGCTCCAAAGCCAAGATGTCCGAGTCGCATATGCCACTGTTTGTACTTCGGTTGGCTTCCAAGTAAGGCTTTCCGCCTGATTTTAGGGCTCCACAATAAATCCACACAGTACAAGTTGTTCAGGAGTTTTCCTTGGGCGAAAACCTCCCCTGAAAACTCAAATTGTACTTGTTTCCCGAGAAAACTAACCCTTTTCCCGTTCTCGGTACACTTGCTGACCGAAAGTAGATTTTCGTCTAGCTCTGGTATCAAAAGTACATTGAACAGTATAATTGGAACAATAGACTTCCCAACTACACTGCTCAGATGCATTGTTCCAGTCCGCTTGGCTTTCAAGCACTCGCCAGTCTTTGCTGTGGTGATGATGTATGGCTCTGCCAGAGTTCTGACATCAACCAACAGGCTCTGATCTCGAACCATGTGTTGCGTTGCACCAGAATCGACAACGAATCGAACCTTGCGTTGCTTCTGGTGGCTGATAGCCTCAGCTTGCGAGTGGTGAATATTTTTGGCAGACTGTTTTCTGGTAACCCCAGAAAAACAACCTCTTTTAGCCAACAACACCATTTCTCGATTACTTCGAGCATTGGCTGGGTTTGACAGCATGGGGCGGTTTAAGTCGCTGGTGACTAACCGTAGCCCACACAACCTCTGCCAAAAATCAATCAACTGCTTCCAGCTGTGCTCGAGCATGCTAACAGCAATGCACAACCAGAGCACGAGAGTAACCCTCTCGGCTAGCAGCTCCAGCCAACTCCTCCAGGGTGTTCCCGGGGGTGGACCTTCGGACTTTCGCGCTGCCCGGTTGCGGATCCAGAGACTCCTCCCGGCCGTCGGACGTGAGCTCACGCATGCAAACCGCAGCGTGGCTCGTGACGGCATCGAGAGTAACCCTCTCGATCCGCGAACCTTCCCGGGCTCGACCGCTGGCGGCACCTCCTGGCTGGCATGGGACATCTCGCTGCCTGGTAGTTTTCCGGCTGGTCCCTCTGGGCTGGGTCGTCTCGGCGCAGGCTGGTCCTACTGGCTGGTGGCCCTCTTCTTGGTGGTCCTCTGGCTGCTGGCTGCTCCACTTGCTAACCGCAAGTTAAATACTTGAGAGTACCCCTCTCGAACTAACTCGAAATTTCCGAATCCAGATGTATCTGGGCCCATAACCTGTTGATGTAAACATTTGTACCGTGTTTACCATCATCAGCTGTCATCATCAATCATCACCGCTATTGTTTCAATTGCGAATTGACTCAAAGCATGCGGAACCAAAACAAACTATGTTTTGGTTTCACTCGAGGCAGCAGAAGTTTGCTGCTGTGCCGCTGTGCTGCTGCTGCTGTTCCAGAGGAAACCGTAAGTTTCAACAAAGATCATTTTAAGTTTTAACCATCCTTTATGGTTAAAAAAAACAGGACAGTTAGGCGATTAGGGTCATATATTTAGACCCGGACTGCAGCAGCTTCAAAACTACTAGATCGATTTTCTTTAATTTTACCATTTTGAAATCGTCTACATGTTCACTATGTAGAAAAAAAACATTAAAAATTTGTTGATTTGGATTAAAAGATTTATTTGAAGATTTGAAATTCTTGCGTTACTTGAAGTGTCCTATATAATTCAATATAATATTATGTAGCTGATCCCGTACGAACTCCGTTTCGCTTTCAACTTTTAATACACGATGATGGAGTTAATTGGGGCATGATTCAGAACCAATATTGAACATTTTTAACATTTTCGTCAGCCTAACGCAAATAAACTACAAGTAAATAAACACAAACAAGATTCAGCTATTATTCTGCTCATGGTTGTCCATTTCTCCCCGAGCGGCTTGAAAAATGCAACTCAGTGAACTTTTCGTTCTGAAACACTTGCCCTGCTCTGTTGCGACGCCGAGCGTTCACCCAATCAAAGAGCAGAGAAGCCTTCGCCAGGGTGAGAGCAAGAGAAAAAAATCAGCAAACTAAGTGTAGGGGAGCAGCGCTGAATCTACTCATTTGGTTTGGTTCTTTCCCAACGAAAAAAAGAAGAAGTAGAAACAATATCGTTTCGTGTTGTTTATTTGCCTACTGCGGTAGGAAGTAAAGGAAAAAAATGCACTTCAGTTGTGTGTTTTGGGATTTCTCCTGCTCTCACAATAGTGCTGCTATTGGGGCACCCGTTTCGCCCGGCACTTGGCTTCGGCTATGCTCGGAAACGAGTGTAGAGCATTTCGGAAGGAAGTGTGGTGCTCTGAAAATTGAAGCAGATAACAGTGCGATTTACACAGCGCGCGGTTGGATTTGAGAAGTGCTGACCAACCATGGTTCTGCTGATAGAGCAGACGAGGAGTGAAAGTGATTGAGAAATTCATAACAGAAATGTAAGTTTTTTTAATCGTTAAAAAGCTGTAAAACTTTTTTTAGTGATTATCTTTGAATACATTCTACATTGTTAATGAATTTGTTTATTTATTTTCGAAAAATCATATTTTCTACAGGAATTTTAGTTCTAGGTCCAATGAAAGTTACCAGTTCAGTACCAGAATAGGAACAGTAGGTTAAAAGATGGGAATCTTGACTATCCATATCTTTGAGAATCTTTCAATAACGGTGAAACCTATGTTGAAAATTCTCATTGATATTTGCAGATATGATCATTAACTGTATATAAATTTCCTGAAAAGTATACATCTTCTGTCCATTTATGAGAAAAACATGATTATTTAAAAACCACCGCTTAAAGGATCCAAAGAAGGGCAGATAACCCTATATATGTAACAACGATTATATCATAAAAAATTGAACACATAATATGGACGACGTCTGACCCGAAATTGGACTACGGAGATGGATTGTTCATCCCAATTTACTCCTACAGTCAATCGCTAAATTGATCGTACACCCATTATTTATTCTTGAATTTTGAGTTTTCGGGGTTTAACAGAAAATAAATACAAACAACTTTAATCCATTAAAAACTACCTCCTTTTTACTCTTTAACAGTGAAAAGGAAAATACAAATTATTATTACATTTTCACTTCATATTTGGAAAAACAACAAAAAATACACCATTTCAGACTTGGCAAAACTGATCGTACAGCACTACTTTTTCATAAAATTTCAATAAAAATCAATTCATAGAAAGTAACAAATATTTAAAAAAAAACAACCAAATTAATTTGGTTTTACCGTTTTTGACGTCTAGCACTGCTTTCAAGCGTCGTGGCATTGATTCAACGAGGTTTTTGGTCACACTAGATGGAATGTTCTCCCAGATCTCCTTATTCGCCGTTCAGAGTTCTGACATGTAGCTAGAATTTTTATTTTTCAGGCGATTCTTGTCCTCCATCCAGAGGTGTTCTATCGGATCCAGATCGGGAGACTGCGGAGGCGTTTTTAGTTGTTTAGGAGTATTATACAGAAACCAATCCCGTACGACAATAGCGGCACGTTAGAGGTCATTATCTGATTGGAAGTAGTCCAATTTATCCACGGAAGGCTGCACGCTACGCTTAAGAATGTTCAAATAACCCATCTTGACCATCGTTGAGTTAATTAGTTCCATGGTTCCAGGTCCAGAGGCCGACATTGAACCCCACAACATCTAGTTGCCGCCACCGTGTTTTACAGTTGGGACCAAATTCTTTGGCTGAAGCTCCATTCCATGTTTTCTTCACACCATTTGCCAAACATCCGATCCGAAAAGGTTTATTTAAACTCCCGTGTGGAAATTTTTCATTCCAATCCAATGTATGATAACGTCAATTCCGCAAAAACATTAAATTATATGGACGATCCCCCGACCCTGGATTTGCTGCATGGAATCGATTGCTAGTCCCTTAAAACCACAAAGTAAAAATTTTCATTTCAACGTCAATATCGCAAAAACAATGAAATGTTAATATGGACGTCCCCTTTTGCTGACCGCATACACAAAATTTTACTCTTGAAATCGAATGTTCATTCGTGAAAACTTCCATGTGCCATTAATTATCTCATTCCGATTCCAGCTAACATGAAATCGTACTAGAAATGACAACATAAGTCGTTTAAATTGAGATTGCTCGTGGCTATCGTACAAATGTTTGTTCTGAGTGATATTTCATGATACATTTACGACTTCTTCCGTAAAACATTTCAAATCGAGTAAATGATAACTTGGTTCGTAAATATGTAGTCAAAAAGCATCAATTTGTTCAGATTTACGACGAACGGGCGGAACTTAAATTGACACTCAATCGGGTCTCTTCTTCTCTTCTCGATTCGAACAAAATATGCGTGATGGAACTTCAACATCTCTTATAGAACTACAGCTCGACTCTCAAGCAACTTATGAGTTGGCCTTGTGGTAAGGCGCTGGCAAGCTGACTCGGAGGATTGAAGTTCGATACTCTGTCAGATCCGTTTTTTTTTTTCATTTGCCTCAAGTTGTTCATGATTGTTTATTTGCTTGTTGTAGACGTAATGAAATCTTAAATCCGTTTTGGAATCTAGTCATTATCTTAAATCCGTTTTGGAATCTAGTCATTATCGCTATATCGCCTCCACTTTTGTAGCTATATGCTATTTTGATAAATTCAATACGATTATTCCTTTTGGTATAAGCGTTTCTAAATTCCTGTTGTTTCTGCGGTATACCTAGTTAAATGTTTGCTGGGATGTAGGTATAATGACGTCAATAAGACTAAAACAGTATTTGAGTATTAAGGACGGCCCCTTTTTCTGGTCCCGTAAACAATATTTGATACCTGAAATCGATTTCCCGTCTATTAAAACGCCCGTGTACCAATTTTTAACTCAATCCTATGTATAAAAACATTAAAATGGCTTAAACAGTATTTGTGTTGTATGGACGACCCCTTTGGCCGACCCCTGACAAGAAATTTGATAGCTGGAATCGATTGCTCGTTCCTCCAAACACTCTTGCGCAAGATTTCATCACGATCCAATGTGTTTTCAGGAATAAAGGGTGATACGGTCAAAATTTGGTCAATATCAACTTGACGTATTTCTTTCAATTTAGCATTAAAGATACCTGAACACCCCTCATTTTGAACGTGTGTGTGTGTGTGTGTGTGTGTGTGTGTGTGTGTGTATGTGTGTGTGTGTGTGTGTGTGTGTGTGTGTGTGTGTGTGTGTGTGTGTGTGTGTGTGTGTGTGTGTGTGTGTGTGTGTGTGTGTGTGTGTGTGTGTGTGTGTGTGTGTGTGTGTGTGTGTGTGTGTGTTTCTGTGTTTCTGTGTTTCTGTGTTTGTGTGTGTGTGTGTGTGTGTGTGTGTGTGTGTGTGTGTGTGTGTATGTGTGTGTGTGTGTGTGTGTGTGTGTGTGTGTGTGTGTGTGCGTGCGTGTGTGTGTGTGTGTGTGTGTGTGTGTGTGTGTGTGTGCGTGTGTGTGTGTGTGCGTGTGTGTGTGTGTGTGGTGTGTGTGTGTGTGTGTGTGTGTGTGTGTGTGTGTGTGTGTGTGTGTGTGTGTGTGTGTGTGTGTGTGTGTGTGTGTGTGTGTGTGTGTGTGTGTGTGTGTGTGTGTGTGTGTGTGTGTGTGTGTGTAGAACGTTGCTCCTATTTTGATTTTGGAATTCACTCTTCAGTTGTCAAAATGGCGTCCAAGGAAGAAGAGCAGCGTATCAACATTTTGCTCGCGCATCGCGAAATCCGAACTACTCGCACGCAAAGCTGGCAAAATAGCTAAAAATTGCCAAATCAACCGTTACAAATGTAATTCAAGTGTTTGGGGAACGTTTGTCGACAGCCAGGAAGTCTTCCGGGGACTGTCAACCAAGAAATTTACGTGAAAGAGTGTTTGAATAAACGTCTGCTGCCTTTCCTGAAGAAACACGGTTGTTCCGTACTGTTTTGGCCGGATTTAGGCATCTTGCCATTACCTGTAAAAACGCCATGAGTGGTACGCCGCCAACAACGTGCAGGTGGTTCCCAAAGACAAGAACCCTCCCAACACGCCAGAACTCCGCCCAATTGAGAAATACTGGGCTATTGTCAAGCGGAACCTAAGAAGACCAAAAAACTGCTAAGGACGAGCAGCAGTTCAAGGTAAACTGGCTTTCTGCGGCGAAGAAGGTGGACAAGGTGGCTGTACAAAATCTGATGGCAGGGGTTAAGCGTAAGGGCCCGGCAATTCGGATTTGGAAAAGCGGAAGCCTAACTGAATATTTTTCCTGAATTTTATATTAATTAAACTTGAAAAAGAAATTAATTTTGATTTTTCAAATGAACAATTTCACCGATTTACACGCGTTTTCCCTTGACCAAATTTTGACCGTTTCACCCTTTATCTTCTTACAGCGTATGAGATACAGCGTATGAGTTAATTTTTTTATCCTTATAATAGACGGTTTAAGTGATTGAAGGTACACTTTATTAAAAAGAAAACGCCGACAAAAATAGCTAACCAAAATCTTCATTATCGTGCGATTTTTGAACAAAGTGTTTCCAAATCCGATACAAAATTTAGAGCTACGTACAGGAAATCCCGAAAAATAAATGTTGAATTTCATTGCTTTTGCATCTTAGTTGTCTTGCAATATAAACTACATACCTATCCATAACCTGGGGAAAAGTTTTAAACGACGCATATTGTAAACTTATTGGTTTGAAAACATTCCTTAAAACGTATCCGTCTGAACGTTGGAAAACCCTGAAATAATCTTTCTTGCTGCTTGCGTCAAATTTAACCAAATTTTGTGCCGGGAATTTCCTATCAGCTTCCAATTGTAACACAATCAATGATTATCGAATCCGATAGGGGCAGGGAGTTAACGCATTTTGAATGCTAATCTTATCGCGTTGAACTACTGGAGCGATCGAATTGTTTGTAGTTTATCGAGACCTATAAAAGTGGTTTCAAAGATGCATAACAACATTGTTTAGGTTGTACCATTCAGTGCACCATGAAGCTGTTCTTGACTATTTTGGCTTGTTTGGCCCTTACTCAGGTAAGACTGTGGAGTGTGAGTTTAGAGGAAGTCTTTGAGGGTGACTGATTTTTTTCTCTTTAGGCGGCCGAGATCCGCTATGAGGAAATCGTGTCCGTTCGCGATGCCCAGATGCGTCAGAAGGATACCCGTATCGTCAACGGACATCCTGCGCCAGCTGGACGTTTCCCGTATCAGGTCCATCTGACTGGTTTCACTAATGCTGGAGCTCTGAGCTGCGGTGGTTCAGTAATCTCGTCTACCTGGGTTCTGACTGCTGCTCACTGTCAAGTCAATGTCAACAGCTTCAACATCATCCTGGGATCGCACCCTGCGTAATGCCCCGTACCAGACCCGTACCTCAGCCCAGATCGTCATCCCACCCCAACTACAACCCGAACAACTTGAACAACGACATCGGTCTGATCCGTATGGGAACTCCAGTTACTCTGGGAGGAAACATCCATGCCGTCCGCATTCCTCATCACGGAACTAGCACACCATTCCCGGATCTCGTGCCACCGTTTCCGGATGGGGCCTCACCTGCCAGGGAACTGGCTGCGTGATCCCGAACGAAATGCGATGGGTTGACATGAGCATCATCTCGAACGCCAGTGCGCCCAGACCTACGGAAAATGCCGTCATCATCGGATCCACCATCTGTGCCCTCGGAGCTGATGCCATCAACCAGAACCCATGCAGTGGAGATTCTGGCGGCCCATTGACCTATGGGAGGTACCCAGGTTGGTGTTGTTTCCTTCGTTGCTGCCGCTGGATGCGCTTCCGGTCTGCCTTCCGGATACGTCCGTACTGAATCCTTCACCAACTGGATCGAGAGCCACACTGGACATCTGCCCAGATAAAAAGGTTTTGATTTCGGATGTTTGATGAAATAAATCTAAATTTATGAATCAATCGTACTTTTATGATGTTTCTTTATTTGAAAACAGCTGCAAAAAATTCTTTCATAAGCAAATGAGAAATTTCCTCGTCAGAAAAGGGTTACGCTAAATGGTTATTCATCTCGCTTTCATCTTTCGACAGCGTTACACAAGGCAACAAAATTTACATTTTTTCGAGGTGTAAAGAAAATAAGAGCCAATTTTCACTAACTTTGGGGCGCTGATACCAAACATTCATTTGGTAAAGGTTAACATTAATTAAACAAATTGGTGCATTTTTTTTTTTGGCAAAACTATTGCACATTATCGAATTTTTAAAAATAGAGGTTTTGACTCAATAATCAACTTTCCCGAAGACCGCGAGTAATTTTGACTTTTGAGAGTACAGTTGTTGGAGTTGATTTTTTTAGCTTAGCTTAGCTTGATTGACTATTCACATCCATCTGTACTATGAAACCCGAAATGCATGAACTTCAATTTCTACAATCATTGATTTTTAGTCAGTAGGGCAGTTAGGCTCAGTAGAACGAATTCCACGTCGCCAATGGTTGCTACTCCGTGATTGACCGATGCCATCAATTTTAATCAGAGGTCAAATGAATGGTGCTTGGGATTAGCAGTCCATTCTCAATGTACAGAACTGATGCTCTCTCTTTCAACATCAATAACGGCGCCGGCCACGTCCTAGTAGTCAATAAATAGGCTGGAAAAGAGAGAAAGGGAGGAAAAAACAATGTTATGCTTTAGAACCGAGGTCACCTCTGCATCCCAGCAAAAAAATTTGGTTGTAGATGTGGGTTGAAGAATTTGACCAAGAGACACTTTTGACTAGTGTGATATTACATGCATAAACGCAAAAAAAGTTTTTTCCTACGTACATATCTATTGTTTAGTGAAATTCCGTTCAGGTTCTGCTTTTTATATAAGCAAAATGATATCCTACTCCTATTTCTATTGATTTTCCTCCATTTTCTCTACATCAGTTTTCAATATTTTTTTCCGAAACAATAATGTTTACAATACGATAAAAAGGGTGTTGATTTAAAATATTGGTAAATTAAGAAACGCAGCAATGAATTTTTTTCAGAACTAGGTATTTTTCTTCACTTTGAGTTATTTGTGTTTTATTATATGCATTCTTTTTTTTGACCTAATATTAGAAATAATACGAAGAAGCTTCTCGATTTTTTTATGACTCGAATTTTTTTTTTTTTTTTTGTTGGGTACCTATCACTGCGACCAGTTAGTTGATCTATTGTAATATGCCCCCTGTTTAATGTATGCTAAGTCAAGGAAGATCACTTTCATATATTAGATAGTGTCCCTATCTTGAGATTTAGCATTTTCCCAATCTGGTATAACCGCTCTTATGAAGCTGTTCACCTTTTTAGGACCAATTGAAAAAACTTCGGAGGATCTAATATACCACAGCCGATTATTTGAATCCGTTTCGATATAAGAGAAGGACATTCGCAAAGAAGATGCTCTGACGATTCCTTCTCCATACTGCAGAAAACGACACTCGTCAGAGTTTAATCTGCCAATTTTTTTCATGTGATATCTGCATTCACAGTGACCTGTAACGAGCCCTGTGAACATTTTAAGGTCTTTCTTAGATAAGCTAAGAGCTATTTCTGATTTTTTAATACTTCGTTGGATAATTTTTTAGCCTGTTGCCCTACAACAGAGTTTTTCCAATTGTTTGCAATTATACTTTTTTCTTTATTTTTCATTTCTAATTTAAAATAGCATTTTGGAAATACTGCAAAATGGTTCTGGTCCCTCAAGCGGAATAGAAGACCCTTCTCTGGCCAAGCTGTCAGCCTTTTCATTGCCCTCTATACCGCAATGCCAGGAACCCAGTAAAGATTAACTGAATTTTTTTGAGTTAGTTTTTCCAGGCAGTTGATTTATTCCAACACTAATTTTGAAGAGCATGTGTAGGACCTAAGTGATTTAAGATGACTCGAACTTACTTTAAGAGTTTTCGTTCCGTTTCGTGGTATGCGCGTTTTATTAGGTGTGTTTTTTTTTTCAAATTCATTACAATAAAAAACAAAATCACAAAGATTTTTTCAAAAACCAAATATAATTTTAAAGATTTCAGCTCTAAACAGGAAATAGATATTTGAAGGTACAATTTGATGGGTTGCACATTTTTGTTTGAATAGTCTGGAAAATCAGCAACAGCCAAGAAAGTTTAGCAAAACAAAACGCACGCCTATCTACAATGGATGGATCACTATAATTTTTAAATTGAACATTTTACTGGAGCTAAAATTTAATTATCTTTGTATGTTGTAAATTTTTTTCGGTCAAATACTCAACCTATTATATGGCATAAAATGAGTTTATAATTATTTAAATGCCTTGTTGTTAAATTCTTTGTTTCAAATTTTGAAACTGTACCTAATCATCATTTTCCATTACAAGATAAATGTTAAATTGACATGGAAAATATAATTATATTTTTAATTTTCCAAATATTTCTTCAAAATGGAAAAACACAGAATTTAATCAATTTTGGCAACCCTGAAATAAAGATATTACCATTCCCAAGTACAAACTTAATATTAACTTTCGAGCAGTTCAAAGCTTCAAAGATTACCAAAAATTAAATGAACATACAATTGTATCTGTATATATCGATGCGTCAGAGGGCAGAGTTTAAATTATTAAATTTAATTTAACAGTGAAAAAGTTTTACTTATCTTCCCATTTTTCTTAGGATTTGAAGACAAGCCAGATCTTCCGAAGCTTCATGATGAGTGACACTATCGCCACTTTACCGCTGGATGGACGAAGAATTTTCAAAACACTAAACACTGTACACGTCATCACACAACCCAGACGATGAAAAAAAAAACCCTTTCCCCAGACACGAACCACGTGCAAAAGCACCATCTCAAGAGCGCAAGTTTCGCTGATTAATACCACACTTCATACATCTTCTAAATTCTTTTTCCTTCAAAATGCTCGAAAAGTTCTCCCTGAGCTTTTGCTTTTTTCACTGGAAAAGCCACAGTTTATGCCTTTTTGACACAGAAAATAACCGAACGGTGCAACTTTATTTGCCATTTCACAAATTTAACCAGCAAACTTGAATGAACGACTATGATCACCCATCGGCGCACCAGCTTAGACACCGATTGATCTAGGATATCAGTTATTGGAGTTGTCTTTTTATAGGAAAAACCAATCCGCTTCTACTCCTACTTACAAACATTCCACCGAAATTATGAAAAATGAGAATCGTATTTACCCAGCTCTCAACACTCTATTTAAATTAAACACTCGTCGTTATTGCTCATCTTCGCTTTGGCATTCAATAAATGCTACACCCACAAATCAGACGTTGCTCCAATAGTGACCTTCCTTGGGGGTGGAATTATCGGCATCAGATTCTATGCCGGGACGGCACTAACAAGCTTTCTCATCGCTGCATTGTCCTACCAGCTCAAACTAAAGCCCTACAGTAAAAGTGCGGCAGACTGAATTTCTCACCGATTTGGCAGCACTGAAAAAGCTTCTGTAATCTTTCAACACTGCCAATAACGTAAACATTCACATGACTTCTTATTGATGTGCAGCTGTGTCGCTGATTGTAAAGATGATTTTCGTTTAGTGAATATTATTTAATTTGATCTCCGTTGTGTCAATTGTTAAAATAAAAATGAAGTGCTTCTTTCCGTTTTGCTCCAATGAATTTTCTCTGCATTCTTGATTAACTTCAATTAAAAATTTGAAAGTCACAGTCACACAGATAATACAATACTTCCCCACGAATTTGATATGGTAAAAATGGTTGTGCTTGATTGGAACGACTTTTGACAGTTCTAATGGAACTCCACGGTGACAGCCTGCCGCACTTTTATTTTAGGCGCTAACTTGATTCGAGAAATAGAATTCGAGCAGTAGGGTGTTCCAGGATGCGTTTTTGTAGCAACCCGGTAGCAACGCAGCCAGTCGTCTCAATCAGAAAATAAACAAACACAAATACCAACCTGGATCGCAACAATGGGTGCGAAAATCAGTAAGTAGATAAAAACGCAACCAATCAAAACATCTAAAATACCGACCGAAATAGCAACGCCCGGTAGGTTTGGTCTTAGAAGGGGTTGTACAAACCCAATGCCAATCTCTGTGCCGAAAATGCGCTGAAAAGTGTACAATTGGATAAAGGGTGATATCGGTCAAAATTTGGTCAAGGGAAACCGCGTGTAAATCGGGTGAAATCATTTATTTTAAAATCAAATTAAATGTCTTTTTCAAGTTTAATTAGTATAAAATTCAGGAAAAATATTCAGTTAGGCTTC